>NC_086319.1:9520714-9825024 GCF_036172605.1 Pelobates fuscus
GCCAACCTTTGCCAGTTCACAGTGCCACTCATATCTGGTGTCACAATAGCTTGCATTTAAAAACCAAAAATCTTTTTTCACTGTTATAGATTGAATAGCAGTTAGTTGTCTCCAAGCGGGTGTGTCAGGCCTACAGCGTGTACTCTGCCAACCTTTGCCAGTTTACAGTGCCACTCATATCTGGTGTCTAGTGATGTCGCGAACACAACATTTTCGGTTCGCGAATGGCGAACGGGAACTTCCGCAAACGTTCGCGAACCGGCAAACCGGGCGAACCGCCATTGACTTCAATGGGCAGGCGAATTTTAAAACCCACAGGGACTCTTTCTGGCCGCAAAAGTGATGGAAAAGTTGTTTCAAGGGGACTAACACCTGGACTGTGGCATGCCGGAGGGGGATCCATGGCAAAACTCCCATGGAAAATTACATAGTTGATGCAGAGTCTGTTTTTAATCCATAAAGGGCAGAAATCACCTAACATTCCTAAATTGTTTGGAATAACGTGCTTTAAAACATCAGGTATGATGTTGTATCGATCAGGTAGTGTAAGGGTTACGCCCGCTTCACAGTGACAGACCAAACTCCCCGTTTAACGCACCGCAAACAACCGCAAACAGTCCATTTGCACAACCGCAAACTCCCCATTTGTCCCACATGTTTTAGTGCAAACTAGTCTAACTACTAATATAGTTGAAACATGCTACTTTTATTCATGCCAGACAACCATGCAGGCCAGACTAACAAACATGCCAGGGCCAAATCATAGTTAACCACCTCAGATAGTAACATGGCTCCCTCTATATACAGAGTAAACATGGCTCCCTCTATATACAGAGTAAACATAGCTCCCTCTATATACAGAGTAACATGGCTTCCCTCTATATACAGAGTAACATGGCTCCCTCTATATACAGAGTAACATGGCTCCCTCTATATACAGAGTAACATGGCTCCCTCTATATACAGAGTAACATGGCTTCCCTCTATATACCATGTAAACATGGCTCCCTCTATATACAGTGTAAACATGGTTCCTCTCTATATACAGAGCAACATGGCTTCCCTCTATATACAGTGTAAACATGGCTCCCTCTATATACAGAGTAACATGGCTCCCTCTATATACAGAGTAACATGGCTTCCCTCTATATACAGAGTAACATGGCTTCCCTCTATATACCATGTAAACATGGCTCCCTCTATATACTGTGTAAACATGGCTCCCTCTATATACTGTGTAAACATGGCTCCCTCTATATACAGAGTAACATGGCTCCCTCTATATACAGAGTAACATGGCTCCCTCTATATACAGAGCAACATGGCTTCCCTCTATATACAGTGTAAACATGGCTCCTCTCTATATACAGAGTAACATGGCTTCCCTCTATATACCATGTAAACATGGCTCCCTCTATATACAGAGTAACATGGCTTCCCTCTATATACCATGTAAACATGGCTCCCTCTATATACAGTGTAAACATGGTTCCTCTCTATATACAGAGCAACATGGCTTCCCTCTATATACCATGTAAACATGGCTCCCTCTATATACAGAGTAACATGGCTTCCCTCTATATACCATGTAAACATGGCTCCCTCTATATACAGTGTAAACATGGTTCCTCTCTATATACAGAGCAACATGGCTTCCCTCTATATACAGTGTAAACATGGTTCCTCTCTATATACAGAGCAACATGGCTTCCCTCTATATACAGTGTAAACATGGCTTCCCTCTATATACAGTGTAAACATGGCTCCTCTCTATATACAGAAAAATTCAGCCCAGGCATTTTTTTATCACGGCGGCCCACTACGAAGGGGGCGGGGCAGAGAGGGTGTGTTTCGTCATCACCAATGACAAACACACCCCCTCTCAAAGTGAGCATGTTGGTTCAATGCTCTTCCAGGGCAGACCATGCACAGAGCTCTGCTAAAGAGCTCTAGCATGAGAAAAAAAAGCCCTGTATTTGTTCTGCACAGTGCAAGCAAATTTAATAACATGCTTGCACTGTGTTTCCTTGCAACTTGTCTCTGGTGTCTCTATAAATGGATACCAGGAGACAAAAGGGCCAGTAAAGAGTATTGTGCATGTGTTTGGAGCCTGCTTGTGGTATTGCGTGTGTGTAGAGTGAGTGGTGGTGTGGTATTGTGTAATAAGGTCGGTTTTAGTAGTGTTGTGTTTTTGGTGTAATGTAATGCATATATGGCTAGGGGCTGTAGAGAATGTGTGTATAGGGGATGTAGTATGTGTGTGCATACAGGCTATAGTGTGTGTGTGTATATAGGTGATGTAGTGTTTGTAGGGGTTGTAGAGAGTGTGTGTTTTGGGATGTAGTATGTGTTTGTTTACAATGAATCTAGTGTGTTTATAAGGGATCCAGAGTGTGTATTTTAGGAATGTAGTGTGTGTGTGTGTGTAGATGGTGCAGTGTTTGTGTATACAGGAGTCTAGTGTGTGTTTGAAGGACCCAGAATGTGTAGGAGATCTAGTGAGTGTGTGTGTGTATATAAGGATTCAGAGTGTATAAAGGGATCTAGTGTGCGTATATGATCCAAAGTTGGGTAAGGGATCTAGTGTGTGTCTGGAACGTAATGTGTTTAGGAGTGCAGTATGTGTGTGTGTGTGTGTGTATATATATATATATATATATATATATATTCGGAAGTATTGTGTGTGTGTGTGTGTTTGGTGCAGTGGGTGTCTGTGAGGGATGTAGTGTGTATGTGAAGGGTGCAGTATGTGTGTGCGATGCATGCTGTGTTTGAGGGGTGCTGTGTATGATGTGTGTGGGCTGAGTGTGCTATGTGTGAGAGTGATGTGTGTGAGAATGCTGAGTGTGCTATGTGTGAGAGTGCTGTGTGTGATGGTGTGAGAGTGCTGTGTGTGATGGGTGTGAGAGTGCTGTGTGTGATGGGTGTGAGAGTGCTGTGTGTGATGGGTGTGAGAGTGCTGTGTGTGATGGGTGTGAAAGTGCTGTGTGTGATGGGTGTGAAAGTGCTGTGTGTGATGGGTGTGAAAGTGCTGTGTGTGATGGGTGTGAAAGTGCTGTGTGTGATGGGTGTGAGAGTGCTGTGTGTGAGAGTGCTGTGTCTGATGGGTGTGAGAGTGCTGTGTGTGATGGGTGTGAAAGTGCTGTGTGTAATGGGTGTGAAAGTGCTGTGTGTAATGGGTGTGAAAGTGCTGTGTGTAATGGGTGTGAGAGTGCTGTGTGTGAGAGTGATGGGTGTGAGAGTGCTGTGTCTGATGGGTGCTGTGTCTGATGGGTGCTGTGTCTGATGGGTGCTGTGTCTGATGGGTGCTGTGTCTGATGGGTGCTGTGTCTGATGGGTGTGAAAGTGCTGTGTGTGATGGGTGTGAGAGTGCTGTGTGTGATGGGTGTGAGAGTGATGGGTGTGAGAGTGATGGGTGTGATGGGTGCTGTGTCTGATGGGTGCTGTGTCTGATGGGTGCTGTGTCTGATGGGTGCTGTGTCTGATGGGTGTGAAAGTGCTGTGTGTGATGGGTGTGAGAGTGCTGTGTGTGATGGGTGTGAGAGTGATGGGTGTGAAAGTGCTGTGTGTGATGGGTGTGAAAGTGCTGTGTGTGATGGGTGTGAAAGTGCTGTGTGTGATCAGTGTGGGAGGGGGGTGAGAGTGTGGATGAGGGGTGACAGTGTGGAAAGGGGGAACAGAGTGTGGAAGGTGAATAACAGGTGTGGGAGGGGGGTAACAGAATGTGGAGGGGGTAACTGAGTGTGGAGGGGGGTAACAGAGTGTGGGAGGGGGGTAACAGAATGTGGAGGGGGTAACTGAGTGTGGAGGGGGGTAACTGAGTGTGGAGGGGGTAACAGAGTGTGGAGGGGGTAACAGAGTGTGGAGGGGGGGTAACAGAGTGTGGAGGGGGGGCAGAGTGTGGAAGGTTGTTGAACTGTTAGAAATACCTTTTTATTTTGTTAAATGGTTCCCTGGTGGTCCAGTGGTCTCATTCTCTGGTAGTCCAGGAGGCTGGCTCTTTGCCACAGACCATGTGTTAAGAATCTCGCAATCTCCAGAAGTCAGGGCATTGCCATGATCTCAAGACACTTACTTCACAGTCTGCAGCTCTGCACCCCACAGAGCTGCAGACTGATTGTTGCAGAGCGCTCCTCCTCAGGACTGACTGGAGTTGCCTTGCACAAGTCAGTCTTCCCCAAGGGTGACTTAGGCAGTGCAAGGATTTAGGTGGCCGCCTAATTCGCCTTATTACAGAGCTGCCTCTCTACACATTATTATTTTATTAATTTGAAAAGAATAGGAGTTTCATAGTTGTCTAGGCTGAACAAAGACAAGTTCAACCATGAAGCCTATTATTTTATGGTGTTGATCCAAAAGAAGGCAAAAACTATTGTGTCCATTTCCAATTATTGATTCCATAATGGCAACCAGATTTATCCTTGGATCGACAACCTGCTCACATACATATCAATTATATCCTTGAAAATTCAGTTTTTACAAAAAAAGCCTTTTTTAAAAATCTATGAAATCTAAATGTGTTCTTATCTACAGCTTTTTGGGAGGAGGAGGTGTTTTTATTATTTATCCGCCTTGGATTCTAGAAACAGAAATAGAAAATGCTGCCGATCACATTGAAAACTGAATTTTATAACATGACAGGAGGCTTCGTATTTGCTTAAGTCTCTCTTTACTAGAACTCCACAGCAGCACAGAAAAACAACCAATCAGAAAAAAGTTAGGTACTATAAAACTCCCCTCCCCATGCAGCATTTCCTCTTTCTTTGCTGCTCTGCAGACAGTACAGGTCAGAGTACCACTGCCTCCTGCTTATAGTGGGTGGCTTTGGGATTTATTATGACTTGTTTATGATTTATATTATTATGCTTAGTTTTGGTGATTTACTATGTTTTATTATTACTATGTTTTATTAATTATGCTTAATTTTGATTTCCTATGTTTTATTATGATTTAGAAGATTATGCTTAGTTTTGGTGATTTCTTATGTTTTTATGATTTAGATTAATTATGCTTTGTTTCATGGGATTAATGTGCCTTTTTGGCTCCCCTTTACCCTTTCTGGTGGTTTATGGGGGTCCCTGGAGATACCTATCCGGTCGCTCTCCCTTGCTTTTACCCTCCCCCCCTGCTACCCACTCTCTATCTCCCTTATGCTTTGGTCCCGCCATTGCTAGCCGCGGGTTACATGTGTTTGGCTCGGGGTTTGAGGAGGCTAGCCGTCTGACTGCCTCCTCTGATTCCCCAAGCTCCTTTGTGAGCTTACCGGCATCCGGGGTACTCACGGCCGGGCATCCGGGGTACTCAGCTCCTCCTCAGAGCCGCGGGCAGCCAACCGGGTGGAGGAGAGTGCGCCTTCTCGCAGCCCCTCCTCCGTTCTGGTGGTCGGTTCTCTGTTTTTGTCGCCCTGCTGGCCGGCGGATTGTTGTTCAGATATGACTATTAGTTTTATTGCAGTAGATATCTGTGACTGCCATTCCTCATTATGACTTGTATTTCTATCTTTTAGGTTCTAATAACCCACATATTTTATATGCATTGTGTGATCATAAATATATAGATCAATCTTTTATCTCTTAGTTGGCAGATTACAGCTAGACTGCTGTGAGTTTTATTGGCTTAATATTCCTAAAATTGAATCTTGCTGACAAGCGTGTATCACAGATTACTGTGGTTTTTGCACAGTGTATTTTACAGATTGCTGTGGGTTTTTCTGGCAGCGTATATCGCATATTTGGTTTTACTGCCAGTGTACTTCGAGATTTAGTTTTCCTAGCAGTGTATATCTCAGACTGCTGTGAGTTTTACTGACATGTGAGTTTTGCTGACAGTGTATATCTCCGATCGCTGAGAGTTTTGCGGACAGTGCATATCGCTGACTACTGTGCCGTTTATTCACACGGCATTACGCTGCCTAAAGGGTTGGTGTCTAGAGGTCCTATGTCACAGGATGCTCTGAGGATCTACTATTCTTAGGGACCTCTACTGAAACTCAGAGGTCCCCATTACTCATTCAATACCCATTGTAACGCGCTACGAATTGGATGGCGCTATATAAATAACATGTTATCATAATATAACAATAATATACAACCCAGGATTGGCCTGCTATGTCTGTGCCCATAAGAACGGCCAGGTAAGGAGGCTGGGGGGATTAAATTAAAAAAAATGTGTTAGTGTGTGTGTTAGTGTGTGTGTTAGTGTTAGTGTGTGTGAGTGTGAGTGTTAGTGTGTGTGAGTGTGAGTGTTAGTGTGAGTGTTAGAGTGAGTGTTAGAGTGAGTGTGTGTGTGTGTGTGAGTGTTAGTGTGTGTGTGTGTGTGTGAGTGTTAGTGTGTGTGTGTGTGAGTGTTTGTGTGTGTGTGAGTGTTTGTGTGTGTGTGAGTGTTTGTGTGTGTGTTAGAGTGTGTGTGTCTGCTAGTGAGTGAGTGAGTGTGTGTGTGTGTGCTAGTGAGTCTGTTTGATGTCTGTTAGTGAGTGTGTGTTGGTCAGTGAGAGTATGTTTTGTAAGTGAGTGTGTATGTATGTCTGCCGCTGAGTGTGTCTCTGTCAGTAAATGTGTGTGTCTGTTAACTAGTGTGTATGCGTTTGTTCGTGAGAGTGTGTGTGTCTTCAGCACTTACCTTTCTCCAGCGCCGGACTCCCATGGCGATGGGGATCCCTCCGCCTCTCAGCTCCGAATGCGCATGCGCGGCAAGAGCCGCGCACGCATTCAAACCGCCCATAGGAAAGCATTACTCAATGCTTTCCTATGGACGTTCAGTGTCTTAGAATCGCAGAAGCGCCTCTAGCGGCTGTCAGTGAGACAGCCACTAGAGGCTGGATTAACCCTCAGTGAAACATAGCAGTTTCTCTGAAACTGCTATGCTTTCAGCTGCAGGGTTAAAACTAGAGGGACCTGACACCCAGACCACTTCATTGAGCTGATGTGATCTGGGTGTCTGTAGTGGTCCTTTAAGTGTGTGTGCATCTGCATGCACTGGCGTACATACCGCGGTCGCAGGGGTCGCAGCCCTGCAACCCCTGCGACCAGGTGCCCGCCGCCATGTGTTGCTGCCCCGGCCCGCGCAGAGTACTCTGCGCGGGGGGAGGGGGGGGAGGGGGCCCACGGATTTTCACACCGGGGCCCCATGGGTCATGTGTACGCCACTGTCTGTGCCCATAAGAACGGCCTGCTATGTCTGTGCCCATAAGAACGGCCTGCTATGTCTGTGCCCATAAGAACGGCCTGCTATGTCTGTGCCCATCTGAATGGCCTATGTCCGTGCCTATTTGCCAACTATCCCGTATCCATTCGTTTGACCTGCTGGGCCTGTGCCCTTCTGACGGGCCTGCTCTATTGGTGCCGAACCCCTTTTAGGCCGCAGGCCTGGGGGAATATCACTGAGGAAATGCCAGTGCCCACCAGTGACATGGAAATAAGCGGGTGTCCAGACAAGCACCATTGCCATACTATCCAAGAGGACACCAGTGTACGGCCATCTGAATATGGTGGGTAGGGTGAAGGCCCTAAACTTCATGCCTGAAGGGCAGGGTTTCTTAAGAGGACCCCGGTCATACATCTCCAAGGAGAACTTCGCACAGGCAAGGATCGGTGCTCAGACACCTACAGGAGAACGCGGTGTTTTTCCTTGTCTTTTACATCTACCTCCGTATCTGCTTCCCGGTATCCTTAGAGGTATCGGTGGGTATTTCCTGCGTTAGGTTAGCTCCTGGCTCTGTTCAGTGGGGCTTACCTGTCTTACCTTCCGGCCTGCTATTTGCCTTCTATCTGAAATAGAATTTACGTATTTTTCTCTTATCTACATTATTTTTTCGTTTTCGTGACTTCCTTTCGCTCGGGTCGTCGAGAGGCCTGACTTGACCTCCTCCGACCTCCCGGGCGCTTGTGGATTGCGGAGAACGTCTCCAGCTTTCCTCAGGCTACCAACGGTCATCCTGGACCCCGCGCGCGCGCGCACACAGGATCCGGGTGGTCAGTTGCTAGTTTTCTTTTTCATTGTTGTTTTTTCCGTAGATTGCCATCAGCCTTATGCTGATATTAGTATTTGGTGTACCCTGCAATTGGTCACCCTGAGTCTCTAGGGACTCTAGTTTGGACCACAGGAGGGTGCGGCCCTCCATCTTCTCGATCCAAGAATGCTTTGTTTTCAGGAACAGAGAGCGAACCCCTCTCAGATACAGGACCGGACACTGATTTGTTATTAGAGGGCGCAGCCCTCCCTCAACCTCGGCCAGATACTGTGCTGGATACAGAGGACATGTTTGGAGGACACATTCTTATAGAGAGAACCGGTCACGGATGTAGACTCTGTTGTTGGTTATTAACGGGCGCGGCCCGCTCAGGCTATGAGCCGGACGCTATCACGTTAATCGATCACATTAGTAGAGAGCGCGGCTCTCTCATATACTCGACACTCTACAGTGCCGGCCATTTGCTCATCACACAGGCTCGTACCTGTGCAAGACATTGATGACTACATAGAGGGGCGTCCCTCCTGCATTCAATTAGATCTGACGTCCGTGCAACTGATTTCATTATAGAGGACTGCCTAGTCATGCAAGATATACATTTTAGACTGGATCCCTCTATTCTATCTCCTGTAATGGCTCTACTGGATCCGGACCACTTAGGTACACACTGTCAGGGTACCTGTTGTCTCTACCTCTGTGGAGGTGAGACACTTGGACGTTCTTCCTCGCAAAAGGGCTGAATCACTCGTTCCTCGCGGTTCCCTCGGTCGTTTACAAGCCGGCCGCGAGGGATCTACTTCCTTTTATGACGCGGCGCTCAGTAGCCGACGTCATGACGACAACCCGACCCGACCTGTCAATCAAGCCCCGAGCACGAATGAGGACTCGTCGGGGGCGTGATTACCTGTTTAGGACCAGGGTATAAAGTAGGGCTTTCGACATTGGTTCATTGCCCTGTCGTGGTTCTAGCTTGTCTAGTCACTCAGTGCTCTTGTTATTTGTCAGTCTCTTTGGTTTTGACCCGGCTTGTCTGTTCTACCTCGCTTACCTCTATTACCCTTTGACTCGGCTTGTCTCTCGCTTACCTGCTCTCTCGTTCCCTCGACCTCGGCTTGTCTCTAGACCATTCTTTGTTTACTCCTTACGTTAGTCCGGCCATTCTAAGGTCCGGTATACGTACCTAGTACCTGTTTGTACTCTGCGTGTTGGATCCCTGTCCTGATCCTGACATTACGACAGGGCCAATGGATCCTGCAGGTACAAACACTCAGGTTGGTTCTTCCGACTCTAGATTTGATGCCATGGATCACAGAATGGACCAGATGGCTCTAGCGCTGCAAGCTTTATTATCTCGTTCTAGTAATCCACCGGAAGAGATGCGAGCCACGTCCATCTCCCCTGTAAGTTCAGGTCTAGAAGTAGCCACTGTAGGTGCTTCTTCCCGTATTACACCTCCTGTACGTTATGGTGGTTCTACGGAGAGGTGCCGTGGTTTCTTAAACCAAATTGGTATTCATTTTGAATTACAACCTCGCTCTTACCCTACAGATAGGGCAAAGGTTGGATTCATTATAACACTCCTCATTGATAAGACTGAGATGGGCCAATCCTCTGTGGGAGAATGATAACCCGTTAGTCTATAATTATAATGCCTTTGTCACTGCTTTTAGAAGAACTTTTGACCCTCCAGGTAGAAAGGTCAATGCAGCTAGATTACTGTTGCGCCTTAGACAAGATAACCGAACCCTTGTGGATTATGCACTAGAGTTCAGGTCATTGGCGGCAGAAGTTAAGTGGAATGAACAGGCCTATATAGACGTATTTTTAAACGGATTATCAGATGTAATTCTAGACGAGGTGGCTACTAGAGAGCTTCCTGAAAATTTGGAGGATTTAATTTCTTTTATTTCTCGTATTGATGAACGTTTAAGAGAGAGACAGAACACTCGAGATAGTACTCGTAGACCTTCCTTTAAACTAGCTCCTTTATTTCAAAGTCCTCAAACCACTATCCCAGTTTTTTCTGAACCTATGCAGATAGGCAATACTCGCCTCTCAGAAGAGGAGAGACAGTACAGGAGAAGGGAAGGCTTGTGTATGTATTGTGGAGTAAGAGGGCACCTACGCCTAAATTGTCCTAATCGCCCGGGAAACGCTCGCACCTAAGTTTCTCTAGAGGACAGGCCTTGGGTGTTTCTATTTTGTCCTCTATACACAATTACAAAGATCACAGGCTTCTGCTACCTGTTTCTTTAGCATGGGAGAAGGGAGTAATAAAAACTATGGCTTTGATAGACTCCGGAGCTGCCGAGAGCTTTATTGACCAAGTTTTTGTTTCTAAACACTCTATCCCATCCCAGCTAAGAGACACCCCCTTGGCCGTTGAGGCCATAGATGGTAGACCATTATCTGAACCTGTTATTTCTCATGAGACTATACCTATTAATTTGACTGTTGGTATCTTACACGAGGAGGGTATATCCCTTATGCTTATCTCGTCCCCTTCTGTTCCTATAGTTCTGGGGTATCCATGGTTAAAGAAACATAACCCTATTATTGATTGGGAGCTAGGGGAGATAACCTCATGGGGTCAGGCTTGCCAGAACAGGTGTTTACAGAAAGTCTCACCACTTTGCGTAGGAAATACACTGGTTAACTCCACCCAGTCTACAGACTTACAAATACCGTCTCTGTATCTAGATTTAAAGGCAGTCTTTGACAAGAAGAATGCTGATACTTTACCCCCACACAGGTCCTTTGATTGCAAGATTAATCTCCTACCTGGTACTATGCCTCCGAGGGGCAATGTATATCCTTTATCCACTAAGGAGAACTTAGTCTTAGAGGAGTATATCCGTGAGAATCTAGACAAGGGATTCATTAGGAGATCATCCTCGCCTGCCGGGGCCAGTTTTTTTTTTGTGAATAAGAAGGATGGCACGTTAAGGCCTTGCATTGATTACCGAGGTTTAAATAAAATAACTATTAGAAATGCCTACCCAATCCCTTTGATTACTGAGCTCTTTGATCGTTTAAAGGGTTCCAAGATTTTCACCAAGTTAGATCTCAGAGGGGCGTATAACTTGGTGAGAATTCAGCAGGGAGACGAGTGGAAAACAGCGTTCAATACTCGCTATGGGCACTATGAGTACACGGTAATGCCCTTTGGGCTCTGTAATGCACCGGCAGTATTTCAGGATCTGATCAATGAAGTTCTTAGAGAATTTCAACATGATTGTGTTATTGTATATTTGGATGATATACTAATACACTCTAGAGAGATTGAGACCCACCACAGACAAGTCAGAAGGGTATTGCGCAAACTCCTACAACATGGGTTGTACTGCAAATTGGAGAAATGTAGTTTTGACCAATCTCAGATAAACTTTCTTGGTTACGGGATTTCTCCGGATAAACTCCAGTCTATTTTAGATTGGCCATTACCTAGGGGTCTCAAGGCCATTCAGAGGTTTATTGGATTCTCCAATTATTATAGGCGCTTCATTAAAGGATACTCTTCCATTATTGCTCCTATTACCAATATGACCAGACAGAGGGCTGACACTAAGACTTGGTCTACTGAAGCTCTCGTTGCCTTCAAGACACTTAAGGAACTTTTTGCTTCTGCACCAATTTTAGTTCACCCCGATACAACGTTACCTTTCCTACTCGAGGTAGACGCCTCAGAGACAGGTATAGGTGCCATCTTGTCTCAAAGGTTAGGCGTGGATAAACCATTACATCCATGTGGTTTTTTTTCCAAGAAACTATCTGGGCCTGAAAGCAGATATGATATTGGTGACAGGGAACTACTAGCTGTTATCATGGCTTTAAAGGAGTGGAGACATTTATTGGAGGGGACCTTGCATCCTGTTACTATTTTGACGGATCACAAGAACTTGTCTTATATTGGGGAGGCCAAGCGCTTATCCGCCAGGCAAGCTCATTGGTCCTTGTTCCTCACTCATTTCAATTACGTGCTCACTTATAGACCTGGTTCTAAGAATTCTAAGGCCGATGCTTTGTCTCGCCAACATGAACCTTCTACTATATCTGAGACGGTTTTGTCCTCTATAGTTCCCAAGTGCAATATTATCGCCAACACTAGCCTCAGGATTCATTCTCCGTTGCTTGCCGAGATTATGAAGTTACAACATCTGGCTCCTAGACAGAGTCTTGAGTCACGGTATTTTGTTCCTGCTGAACTCCAACTAGAACTGTTACAATGCTTTCACAACAGTAAGGTGGCTGGACACCCTGGCATTCGCAAGACATGTTCCTTAATATCTAAAGATTTCTGGTGGCCCTCATTACGTAAAGATATTAGGGATTTCGTCAAAGCATGTGAGGTCTGTATGAAGACTAAACGACCTCAGACGCTTCCTTGTGGGTTTTTGCATCCCTTGGAAATTCCCGAAAAACCATGGACCTGTTTGGCTATGGACTTCATTGTCGATTTACCTGTTTCTAAAAAGCAGACTGTGATTCTCACGGTGGTGGACAGGTTTACTAAGATGGCTAATTTCGTGCCCTTACCTAAACTCCCATCTTCTCCTGAATTGGCTGAGATATTCGCTAAAGAGATTTTTCGTTTACATGGGATACCTTCCGAAATTGTTTCCGATAGAGGTTCCCAATTTGTTTCCCGTTTTTGGAAATCATTCTGTTCTCAAATGGGTATCAAATTGAATTTCTCTTCTGCCTATCATCCCCAGTCTAATGGAGCTGCTGAACGCACTAATCAAAAGATTGAACAATATTTGCGTTGTTTCGTTTCCGAACATCAGGACGATTGGGTTGGTCTGATTCCTTGGGCGGAGTTCGCACACAACAATCTCGTTTGTGATTCTACTCGTTCTAGCCCCTTTTTCATGAATTATGGCTTTCATCCCTCCATTCTTCCCTCGGTTTCTCCTTCCCAAGGGGTACCGTCGGTTGATGTTCATGTTGCCAATTTGAGGAAGTTGTGGGATCAGACTCGACAAATCCTTCTGCATAATTCCATGTTGTTCAAGAAACACGCTGATAAACATAGAAGGGCGGCTCCAGTTTTTGTTCCAGGTGATAGGGTATGGCTGAGTACCAAAAACATTCGCTTGAAGGTTCCTTCTATGAAATTCGCTCCTCGTTACATTGGTCCTTACAAGGTCTTGACTCGAATTAACCCAGTTGCATATCGTCTGGCTCTTCCATCTGCCTTACGCATTCCTAACTCCTTTCATGTCTCCTTGTTGAAACCCCTAGTATGTAACAAGTTTTCCTCCACTGTATCCTCCCCTCGCTCTGTTCAGGTTGAGGGACAGGAGGAGTATGAAATCAACTCCATCATCGATTCTCGTATCTCTCGGGGGAAGTTACAATATCTGGTTGATTGGAAGGGATATGGACCTGAGGAGAGGTCTTGGATACCTCAGGAGGATGTGCATGCGCCTCGCCTCCGCAGGGCTTTTCACTCCCGTTTTCCATCTCGTCCCGGTTCCTTCCACCCAGTGGGCGTTTCTGAGAGGGGGGGTACTGTCAGGGTACCTGTTGTCTCTACCTCTGTGGAGGTGAGACACTTGGACGTTCTTCCTCGCAAAAGGGCTGAATCACTCGTTCCTCGCGGTTCCCTCGGTCGTTTACAAGCCGGCCGCGAGGGATCTACTTCCTTTTATGACGCGGCGCTCAGTAGCCGACGTCATGACGACAACCCGACCTGTCAATCAAGCCCCGAGCACGAATGAGGACTCGTCGGGGGCGTGATTACCTGTTTAGGACCAGGGTATAAAGTAGGGCTTTCGACATTGGTTCATTGCCCTGTCGTGGTTCTAGCTTGTCTAGTCACTCAGTGCTCTTGTTATTTGTCAGTCTCTTTGGTTTTGACCCGGCTTGTCTGTTCTACCTCGCTTACCTCTATTACCCTTTGACTCGGCTTGTCTCTCGCTTACCTGCTCTCTCGTTCCCTCGACCTCGGCTTGTCTCTAGACCATTCTTTGTTTACTCCTTACGTTAGTCCGGCCATTCTAAGGTCCGGTATACGTACCTAGTACCTGTTTGTACTCTGCGTGTTGGATCCCTGTCCCGATCCTGACACACACACTTCTGGAGATGGTACGGCTAAGGTACGGCTAAGGTCCTCAGGTATTACAAGAGTGCAGGTTTTGGTATATGCTGCACCATATAAATCGGAGAACTGCTTTCTGTTTTGGATATCCAGACTATTGCGGACCAACCGCGCGGACAGTTTTCTCCCATATCAAGATGACAGGAGTTACGGAAACCTTCATGGAGCAAATGGACACTGCCTTGCTCGGGTACCTAGGTTAAGGAAGGCCTGTTCTCCGGCCTGAAGGTAACCGTACGCATGGTTCACATGGTAAGACCGGACATCCCGGTTGTCTTGAGTTCCCTGGTCATTACGATCATGTGTTAAAATGGCAGGTCTGTCCCATCTCCTCGGAACACATACCTGGTGATCAGGGTTCGGAGATGGTGGGTCCTCTGTCTATTCTCTATTTAACCCTCACGGGAGCCGTTTTGTTTTGGATTCCACTAACCTACTTTTCGACTACCGTCGAGGAGACCTACGAGATTTTATGGGGGTACCTGGTGTGCCTCGACTCCTAAACGGACATCTCTCACTCTCAGACGTGGACATATCTGGATGGAAATCTGCACTCCGGTTTGCACTTCCCATCCCTTTGAATATTTCTGGATTCACTATTCCAGGATAGTCGACCACCGTTCCTCCACACAAGTTCAGTTCAGAACCCTGAATGGACGTCCTTTTGGAATCTTTTCTCTACCGGGTCCGAGGATTACACAGTTAATTTGGAATATCGGAATGACTTAGGATACGGCTGGTTTGACCACACTCTTGCCTGCATTATAGATTTATTCTCGGATGAGACATCTCGCCAGGTAGACCAGGGGGGTACGAAAGATCCTACTCGGTTCTATTGCTATTTGGGGGTGGACTTAGGCGCATTCCTTGAGGTTGGAGATCTACCTGCAAGGCCATGTCGCCGGATGACCCTGGCACGATCGGAGGAACCACCCTACAGGTCAAGAGTTGAGACAGGGTGTCAGTTTCTTCTCGCGGCCCTACGTCCGCAAGCGGCCTTCGATATTTTACAACTACAGGAAAAAAAGCCGATGGGTCAGCTTGCCGGTTCATGGACCGACTGCTAGGAAACTGGTTGTTTTTTCTCTCGTTTCAGTTTACAGTCCATCAACGCTATCTGGTTTGACAGTTCTTCTCTGAAGGTGGACATTGTTATATTCATTGTATCTAGGACTTCATTTCTTCCCCATTATTTTTTTCTGCTTTTTGTTCTGTTTTGTCGCAGCTTGAAAGAGGAAATGCTGCATGGGGAGGGGAGTTTTATAGTACCTAACTTTTTTCTGATTGGTTGTTTTTCTGTGCTGCTGTGGAGTTCTAGTAAAGAGAGACTTAAGCAAATACTCGCCTCCTGTCATTAATAAAATTAAGATTATAGGTACACTAAAGCTAGCATAATCTACAATTTTCAGCCAGATTTCCATGCGTGTTACTTACAATTTCATGCCGAGGTTGAGGGTTTTCAGATTTGTTTTGTTTTATTTTTTCCAACCATACATCCAAATTTCCTTGTTTCCCCTCGTTGTTCTCCTTATCACATGTTTTCTTCTTTTTAGCTGGAGTTGTAGATTGACGTTTTCCACTCATGATTTAGCTGAAAGGTTTTCTGATTAAGAGAGGAGAATTTCAATTAAAAAAAAAGAATATATTTTTGGAAATGGAGACTAAAATAACACCTTATTAAACTATTCCCATTAAGTTGTATTGTAGTATATTATGAGTAAGAAAGGAGAATGGACAGGGCCCAGCTGGGAGTTGAAGAGACCTGTTTATACCAGCCCTATAATGTAACATGGAGGAATGTATATGGCTGGGTCCTTTGGCAGAGAATGGATTTCTGGATTTTGCGTTCGGAAGGTTTTCGGTGGAGGAATGACTGTTCAGTAATCAGCGTAAACCCTTACTTTGATAAGAGAAACCTAGTCATAGGGAATAATTCTCCCGGTCTCCCGGTCTTTACATCTCTGGTGTCCAACTCCCTCCTTAAATTATTTGAGACTCAAAAATAAACAAAATAACTGCTTTATTTTAAAGAGATACTGTAGTGCCAGGAATACAAAGCTGTATTCCTGGCACTAGCGCTCCCCCCTCCCTTGCGCCCTCCTCCCCGGTAAATAAAGGGTTAAAACCCCTTAATTTACTTACCTTTTCCCAGCGCCGATGTCCCTCTGCACTGGGGTTAAAGCTCAGCCACCTCCGACATCCCGCGACGAGTGGTGTCTAATTTGTATGCGCGGCAAATGCAGTACGCTCATTAGACCTCCCCATAGGAAAGCATTGAATCAATGCTTTCCTATTGGGAAAAATCTGGCGCTGGAGGTCGTCTTGCAGAGTGTGAGGATGTCCAGCATCAGTTGCCAAATCAAAGGTCCGTTACGATTCCGGAAGCACCCCCAGTGGCTGTCTGGTAGACAGCCACTGAGCGCAGGCTAAGTGCTGCAATGTAAACATTATACTTTCTCTGGAACTGCAATGTTTAACTTTGTAGCACTGGGTGCAAATAGGACATTGCACCCGGACCATTTCAATTAGCTGAATTGCTGCTATTAGGGCTTTGCTTTCTAATTTAGCTCTTTCCTCTGCATCTACAATTTCCATCACCTGCATCACAATGTCAGCGGGAGGGTTGGGACCAAACAGGGTTAGTCGTGACCGAATGTTCCACATTCGTTTGTGTTCTCCCGCATTCGGTAGCATCTGTTCGGGTAAAACATTAGCACTATCCATCTCCAGCAATTCCTGTATCAGTTCTCTCTTAGGATGATTGTTCACTGTTTGCCCACGTTTCTCCAAGATATCCTTTAGTGTGGATCGCTTCAGTTGTGCATACTGACTCTCCATCCGCTAGGCTGTTACTGCATCCAAACTCAGAATCTTCTCTGGGGAACAAGAACCATCCTGCCTCTTGCCACCAATTGTCTACTCGCCCTCTTAGCCGTTCTTTTTCCCCTGTCCAGAGGGATGCTTTCTGATTTCCTGATAGCCCTGATCTGGGTGACCAACATATCCAAAAATCACTCAGATCAGTTCAGGGGTTCAGGAATTTTATGGAAGTCACATTTTGACCGACTGAATGCATGGTTTCATGCTCAAAACAGTTCCAGAAAATTAGGCTGTGTGGTCGGTCTACTTTGGGGATTCGAAGTAACAATAAAAATACCAAATTTGGAGAGTTCATATGGCACTTAGTCTATGTCTCTCCTTTGGGAGTTTGTTCTTACCAAACGCTGTTCAAATAGCCGAACATCCATGGAACCTATTGTTCCTGTAAGTTTTCTTGTAATTGTCCTATTTATAGTTAAATCCCCCCTCTCATAATATTGTAAAGCGCTACAGAATCTTTTAGCGCTATATAAATGGCGATAATAATAATCTATAATCATACAGTATATGTAACAATATATCTGTCTCCTATTATACAGTCTGTGAAACTGAATTTCTTTGCTCGCTAGGACACACTTGAAAATGAGTGAAATCTGTCATCCTTCCTATAAATGATATAGAAATCAATCAAAAGTTCTCACTCAGGAGGTCCGCGCTCCAGAAATATGTTGCATCATGTACAGTAAGACAGGTGGTAAAACTGGAAACCAAGGGCCAGAAAAATCAGGTTTCATTTCTTGCAGTCACACCCTGCTGGATAGAATGTGTCCATTAACTATCTGTGTCCAGGTCTGTACAGCACAGCTCTCACACCCTGCTGGATAGAATGTGCCATTAACTATCTGTGTCCAGGTCTGTACAGCACAGCTCTCACACCCTGCTGGATAGAATGTGTCCATTAACTATCTGAGTCCAGGTCTGTATAGCACAACTCTCACTGGATAGAATGTGTCCATTAACTATCTGAGTCCAGGTCTGTATAGCACAACTCTCACTGGATGGAATGTGTCCATTAACTATCTGTGTCCAGGTCTGTATAGCACAACTCTCACTGGATGGAATGTGTCCATTAACTATCTGAGTCCAGGTCTGTATAGCACAACTCTCACTGGATAGAATGTGTCCATTAACTATCTGTGTCCAGGTCTGTACAGCACAGCTCTCACACCCTGCTGGATAGAATGTGCCATTAACTATCTGAGTCCAGGTCTGTATAGCACAACTCTCACTGGATGGAATGTGTCCATTAACTATCTGAGTCCAGGTCTGTATAGCACAACTCTCACTGGATGGAATGTGTCCATTAACTATCTGTGTCCAGGTCTGTATAGCACAACTCTCACTGGATGGAATGTGTCCATTAACTATCTGAGTCCAGGTCTGTATAGCACAACTCTCACTGGATGGAATGTGTCCATTAACTATCTGTGTCCAGGTCTGTATAGCACAACTCTCACTGGATGGAATGTGTCCATTAACTATCTGTGTCCAGGTCTGTATAGCACAACTCTCACACCCTGCTGGATGGAATGTGCCATTAACTATCTGAGTCCAGGTCTGTATAGCACAACTCTCACTGGATAGAATGTGTCCATTAACTATCTGAGTCCAGGTCTGTATAGCACAACTCTCACTGGATAGAATGTGTCCATTAACTATCTGAGTCCAGGTCTGTATAGCACAACTCTCACACCCTGCTGGATAGAATGTGTCCATTAACTATCTGCGTTCCAGCCCATGTGAGGTATCCTCAAGTTTTTTTTTTACATGAACTTTTCTGCGCTTATAATTTGTAATAGTTTCATAGTTTAACTCTTTCAATGCTGGCAGTAAGTCACTCAGATTGTTTTGCAATGTGCTAGTCATACCTGTGGCATTCAAAAGGTTAAAAACAATTAGGTATAATATGTGTAACAATGCATCTAGATCTGTGCTCTATATGTCTATTCAATGTATAACAATTTATATCTGTTCTTTAGGACCCGCCATTCAAAGAATCATGGGAGTTGTAGTTCAGCAACATCTCTTGGGCCGCAGGTTGGACAGGTCTGTTCTAGGATATACTAGGAAAAAATGAGATAAATCTAACTGTAACTTCCAATATGTTTTATATAAATCAATGTAAGGTTCCCACGATGGAGGCCTCCAATAATTTTTAACTTCTAGAATGAAAAGACAGAGATCTAGGAATATGAACACATTTCTTACCGTACGACAGGCGATGAAAGTAAAAACACAGAACAGATTTGAAGAGCCCGCCAAAGAAAGCAGGTTTAATTTCCTGAATAGACACCAGCACCAATCTCTCCCCCCCCGAGGCTCCACCTAGCTGTATATTAACCATTAACTATCTGTGTCCAGGTCGGTATCTACTTTCACTTTCTTTAGCTGAACTTTTCTTTAGTTTTTTTTTTAGCTGAATACAAATATTTCTAACAACTCAATAAAACATACATGGAGACCTCATTAAAATGTGTATATGCTAATCACCTGGTCAGAATAAAAGTATTTGTGACATTTATATTATTACAATTATTACAATATTTCTCCTATTTCCACGACATACTTCAAAATGAGTGAAATCGAGCTGTATCAATTTTATATGTTTTAAATCAATCTAAGGTTCCCACTCAGGAGGGCTCCAGTTAATCTTTCCCTCTAGAATATAGGCAGAGCTCTAAAAAACATGTCCCCTCGCTTACTGTAAGACTGGTGATAAAGGCTGAAACATGAAACAAATTTGAAAACCCGCCAGATAATCAGGTTTCATTTCTTCCAGAGTTACACCCCTTGTCTATCACTTGTCCATTTATGATCTGTGTCCAGGTCTGTACATACTGTATCCTCAAGTTGTTTTAAAAATTAAATCTTCTGCGCTCACTATTTGTAATAGTTTTATATTTTAGCATACATTCTTCTAACAAAGCAGAAATAGTGTAACTCATAATAACCAGTTTCCTTTATACTGAGTGCAATATATTAACTCTATCAAAAACGGTGGTAAGTCATTCAGATTGCTTTGCAATGTGTTGGTCATATATCCCTCTGGAAATCAAAGAGTTAAGAAGTCAGATTCCATGGGTGGAGTATATCTTTACTGTAAATGTATCCTATGATATGTATCTATGACTATACTGTATGTGTCTATTATATGTGTAACAATGTATCTATGACTATACTGTATGTGTCTATTATATGTGTAACAATGTATCTATGACTATACTGTATGTGTCTATTATATGTGTAACAATGTATCTATGACTATACTGTATGTGTCTATTATATGTGTAACAATGTATCTATGACTATACTGTATGTGTCTATTATATGTGTAACAATGTATCTATGACTATACTGTATGTGTCTATTATATGTGTAACACTGTATCTATAACAGTACTGTATGTGTCTATTATATGTGTAACAATGTATCTATAACTGTACTGTATGTGTCTATTATATGTGTAACAATGTATCTATAACTGTACTGTATGTGTCTATTATATGTGTAACAATGTATCTATGACTATACTGTATGTGTCTATTATATGTGTAACACTGTATCTATAACAGTACTGTATGTGTCTATTATTTGTGTAACAATGTATCTATAACTGTACTGTATGTGTCTATTATATGTGTAACAATGTATCTATAACAGTACTGTATATCTCTATTATATGTGTAACAATGTATCTATAACAGTACTGTATATCTCTACTACATGTGTAACAATGTATCTATTACTGTACTGCATGTGTCTATTATATGTGTAACAATGCATCTATAACAGTACTGTATATCTCTATTATATGTGTAACAATGTATCTATAACAGTACTGTATATCTCTATTATATGTGTAACAATGTATCTATTACTGTACTGTATGTGTCTATTACATGTGTAACAATGTATCTATAACAGTACTGTATATCTCTATTATATGTGTAACAATGTATCTATAACAGTACTGTATATCTCTATTATATGTGTAACAATGTATCTATAACAGTACTGTATGTGTCTATTATATGCGTAACAATGTATCTATAACTGTACTGTATGTGTCTATTATTTGTGTAACAATGTATCTATAACTGTACTGTATGTGTCTATTATATGTGTAACAATGTATCTATAACTGTACTGTATGTGTCTATTATATGTGTAACAATGTATCTATAACTGCACTGTATGTTTATTAGATGAGTAACAATATATCTATAACAGTACTGTATGTGTCTATTATATGTGTAACAATGTATCTATAACGGTACTGTATATCTCTATTATATGTGTAACAATATATCTATGACTGTGCTGTATGTGTCTATTATATGTGTAACAATGTATCTATAACTGTACTGTATGTGTCTATTATATGTGTAACAATGTATCTAACGGTACTGTATATCTCTATTATATGTGTAACAATGTATCTATAACAGTATTGTATGTGTCTACTATATGTGTAACAATGTATCTATGACTGTACTGTATGTGTCTATTATATATGTAACAATATATCTATAACTGTACTGTATGTGTCTATTATATGTGTAACAATGTATCTATAACTGTACTGTATGTGTCTATTATATGTGTAACAATGTATCTATAACTGTACTGTATGTGTCTATTATACGTGTAACACTATCTATAACTGTGCTGTATGTGTCTATTATATGTGTAACAATGTATCTATAACTGTACTGTATGTGTCTATTATATGTGTAACAATGTATCTATAACTGTACTGTATGTGTCTATTATACGTGTAACACTATCTATAACTGTACTGTATGTGTATGTTATATGTGTAACAATGTATCTATAACTGTACTGTATGTGTCTATTATATGTGTAACAATGTATCTATAACTGTACTGTATGTGTCTATTATACGTGTAACACTATCTATAACTGTGCTGTATGTGTCTATTATATGTGTAACAATGTATCTATAACGGTACTGTGTATCTCTATTATATGTGTAACAATGTATCTATAACAGTACTGTATGTGTCTATTATATGTGTAACAATGTATCTATAACAGTACTGTATATCTCTATTATATGTGTAACAATGTATCTATGACTGTACTGTATGTGTCTACTATATGTGTAACAATGTATCTATAACGGTACTGTGTATCTCTATTATATGTGTAACAATGTATCTATAGCAGTACTGTATATCTCTATTATATGTGTAACAATGTATCTATAACTGTACTGTATATCTCTATTATGTGTAACAATGTATCTATAACAGTAGAGTATGTGTCTACTATATGTGTAACAATGTATCTATAACTACTGTATGTGTCTATTATATTTGTAACAATGTATCTATAACAGTACTGTATATCTCTATTATATGTGTAACAATGTATCTATTAATGTACTGTATGTGTCTATTATTTGTGTAACAATGTATCTATAATGGTACTGTATATCTCTATTATATGTGTAACAATGTACCTATAACTGTACTGTATATCTCTATTATATGTGTAACAATGTATCTATAACAGCATTGTATGTGTCTACTATATGTGTAACAATGTACCTATAACGGTACTGTGTATCTCTATTATATGTGTAACAATGTATCTATAACAGTACTGTATATCTCTATTATATGTGTAACAATGTATCTATAACAGTACTGTATATCTCTATTATATGTGTAACAATGTATCTATAACTGTACTGTTTGTGTCTATTATATGTGTAACAATGTATCTATAACTGTACTGTATATCTCTATTATATGTGTAACAATGTATCTATAACTACTGTATGTGTCTATTATATTTGTAACAATGTATCTATAACAATACTTTATATATCTATTATATGTGTAACAATGTATCTATAACAGTACTGTATATCTCTATTATATGTGTAACAATGTATCTATTAATGTACTGTATGTGTCTATTATTTGTGTAACAATGTATCTATAATGGTACTGTATATCTCTATTATATGTGTAACAATGTATCTATAACTGTACTGTATGTCTCTATTATATGTGTAACAATGTACCTATAACTGTACTGTATATCTCTATTATATGTGTAACAATGTATCTATAACAGCATTGTATGTGTCTACTATATGTGTAACAATGTATCTATAACTATACGTTATATATCTATTATATGTTTAACAATGTATCTATAACTGTACTGTATGTGTCCATTATATTTCTAACAATGTATCTATAACTGTACTGTGTATCTCTATTATATGTGTAACAATGTATCTATAACAGCATTGTATGTGTCTACTATATGTGTAACAATGTACCTATAACGGTACTGTGTATCTCTATTATATGTGTAACAATGTATCTATAACAGTACTGTATATCTCTATTATATGTGTAACAATGTATCTATAACAGTACTGTATATCTCTATTATATGTGTAACAATGTATCTATTAATGTACTGTATGTGTCTATTATATGTGTAACAATGTATCTATAACTGTACTGTATATCTCTATTATATGTGTAACAATGTATCTATAACTGTACTGTATATCTCTATTATATGTGTAACAATGTATCTATGACAGTACTGTATATCTCTATTATATGTGTAACAATGTATCTATAACTGTACTGTTTGTGTCTATTATATGTGTAACAATGTATCTATAACTGTACTGTATGTGTCTATTATATGTGTAACAATGTATCTATAACTGTACTGTATGTGTCTATTATATGTGTAACAATGTATCTATAACGGCACTGTATGTGTCTATTATATGTGTAACAATGTACCTATAACTGTACTGTATATCTCTATTATATGTGTAACAATGTATCTATAACAGTACTGTATATCTCTATTATATGTGTAACAATGTATCTATAACAGTATTGTATGTGTCTACTATATGTGTAACAATGTACCTATAACTGTACTGTATATCTCTATTATATGTGTAACAATGTATCTATAACTGTGCTGTATGTGTCTACTATATGTGTAACAATGTATCTATTACTGTACTGTATGTGTCTATTATATATGTAACAATGTATCTATAACTATACGTTATATCTCTATTATATGTTTAACAATGCATCTATAACTGTACTGTATGTGTTTATTATATGTGTAACAATGTATCTATAACGGTACTGTGTATCTCTTTTATATGTGTAACAATGTATCTATAACTAATGTATGTCACTATTATATGTGTAACAATGTATCTATAACAGTACTTTATATCTCTATTATATGTGTAACAATGTATCTATAACTAATGTATGTCTCTATTATATGTGTAACAATGTATCTATAACAGTACTTTATATCTCTATTATATGTGTAACAATGTATCTATTAATGGTACTGTATATCTCTATTATATGTGTAACAATGTATCTATAACTAATGTATGTGTCTATTTAATGTGTAACAATGTATCTATAACAGTACTGTATATCTCTATTATATGTGTAACAATGTATCTATTAATGTACTGTATGTGTCTATTATTTGTGTAACAATGTATCTATAATGGTACTGTATATCTCTATTATATGTGTAACAATGTATCTATAACTGTACTGTATGTCTATTATATGTGTAACAATGTATCTATAACTGCACTGTATGTGTCTATTATATGTGTTACAATGTATCTATAACTGCACTGTATTTGTCTATTATATGTGTAACAATGTATCTATAACTGCACTGTATGTGTCTATTATATGTAACAATGTATCTATAACTGCACTGTATGTGTCTATTATATGTAACAATGTATCTATAACTGCGCTGTATGTGTCTATTATATGTGTTACAATGTATCTATAACTGCACTGTATTTGTCTATTATATGTGTAACAATGTATCTATAACTGCACTGTATGTGTCTATTATATGTAACAATGTATCTATAACTGCGCTGTATGTGTCTATTATATGTGTAACAATGTATCTATAACTGTACTGTATGTGTCCATTATATTTGTAACAATGTATCTATAACTGCGCTGTATGTGTCTATTATATGTGTAACAATGTATCTATAACTGTACTGTATATCTCTATTTTATGTGTAACAATGTATCTATAACAGTACTGTATGTGTAACAATGTATCTATGACTGTGCTGTATTTGTCTATTATATGTGTAACAATGTATCTATAACTACTGTATGTGTCTATTATATGTGTAACAATGTATCTATAACAGTACTTTATATCTCTATTATATGTGTAACAATGTATCTATAACAGTACTGTATATCTCTATTATATGTGTAACAATGTATCTATTAATGTACTGTATGTGTCTATTATTTGTGTAACAATGTATCTATAACTGTACTGTATGTCTATTATATGTGTAACAATGTATCTATAACTGCACTGTATGTGTCTATTATATGTGTAACAATGTACCTATAACTGTACTGTATATCTCTATTTTATGTGTAACAATGTATCTATAACAGTACTGTATGTGTAACAATGTATCTATGACTGTGCTGTATTTGTCTATTATATGTGTAACAATGTATCTATAACTACTGTATGTGTCTATTATATGTGTTACAATGTATCTAAAACAGTACTTTATATCTCTATTATATGTGTAACAATGTATTTATAACAGTACTGTATATCTCTATTATATGTGTAACACTGTATCTATAACAGCATTGTATGTGTCTACTATATGTGTAACAATTTTCCTATAACTGTACTGTATATCTCTATTATATGTGTAACAATGTATCTATAACGGTACTGTGTATCTCTATTATATGTGTAACAATGTATCTATAACATTACGGTATATCTCTATTATATGTGTAACAATGTATCTATTACTGTACTGTATGTGTCTATTATATGTGTAACAATGTATCTATAACGGTACTGTATATCTCTGTTATATGTGTAACAATGTATCTATAACAGTACTGTATGTGTCTACTATATGTGCAACAATGTATCTATGACTGTGCTGTATGTGTCTATTATATGTGTAACAATGTATCTATAACGGTACTGTATGTGTCTACTATATGTGTAACAATGTATCTATGACTGTACTGTATGTGTCTATTATATGTGTAACAATGTATCTATAACTGTACTGAATGTGTCTATTATATGTGTAACAATCTATCTATAACTGTACTGTATGTGTCCATTATTTTTTGTAACAATGTATCTATAACTGTACTCCCGAACAAGATACCAAGTAGCACTCCAAACTCCCAAACTGGAACCTCACGAATAGCTGCTAGCAGATGAACAGGAAAAGCACCCAAGCGGCTTACACTCCTGGCAATCAATCTCTAACAGCATACAGTAAATCACCCCAAGAACGAGACAAAGCTCTGTGTTGAGGGTCAAGCAGTGAACAGACAGAGCTGTGGGTTTATTGTTCTTATATACGCGTTAGTACCACACACAGGGTTTTGGAAAACATCCAATAAACACGTACAATACACTCAGACACTCCCACACAAAATCCTCCCCTCTGCCTGTGATACAATTACCTTACACAATGGGTAATGTAATTATCACAAGCAGAGAAATACAGTTTTTCCACATTTTTCATAACTTTAAAAGTATGCATCACATTCACATAAAACCGGTCAGTGCCCTGGTTAGTCCAGCAGACCACCCACAAAGCACCAACAGTGATACAGCCCACCCACAATAACTGGTTACTACACCTGGCTAAAGGAGAAACTTTTCCATGTCCAGGTGCCTCACCATGGCTGTGTGGGGGACTGGTATGCTGACTTGGTGGGTTGCTGCGTGGGCAGAGACCAGCGGTACTCTGCCCTGGTGCCAGCACTACCACGAGAGTAGTCTGGTTGGAGCCTGGTTGCTGGAGGGGGAGACCGACTGTCTCCCCTTTAGATACACAGCTCTGCTGCTGGAGGTGGAGACCAACTGTCTCCCCTTTGGATACACAGCTCTGCTGCTGGAGGGGGAGACCGACTGTCTCCCCTTTGGCTAAACAGCCCTGTTGCTGGGGGGCAGGACCGACCGTCCCTACCCCCTGTACTGTAAGTTCAGAGACCACAGTCCCATCTGCACGATTGTGTGCCTACTGTCTCCCCCTGGTACGTTAAGCTGCCGCTGGGCAGAGGGGGTAACAAGCTCCTATCCCATAAATACTTCCAGACGCGGGGAGGGAGACCGACTGTCTCCGCTCCCAATACAGAGTCCTGCTGCTGGGGAAAGGAGACTGGGCTCTCTATTCCCTGTAGGACACTCTGCCGCTGGGAAATGGAGACTGGGCTCCCAATTCCCTGCAGATCACACTGCCGCTGGGTAATGGAGACTGGGCTCCCAATTCCCAATAAATCACACTGCCGCTGGGGAATGGAGACTGGGCTCCCTATTCCCTGCAGATCACACTGCCGCTGGGGAATGGAGACTGGGCTCCCAATTCCCAATAAATCACACTGCCGCTGGGGAATGGAGACTGGGCTCCCAATTCCCTGCAGATCACACTGCCGCTGGGGAATGGAGACTGGGCTCCCAATTCCCTGCAGTACCTGCTGCTGGAGTTCCTCCCAACGTGCCAGCTGACCTTCTCTTTCTGACCGGTGTTGCAGATTCTTGAACACTAGGTTCCTCATGGACTGCACGTATTTCTCAGCTGGATTGTGTCCGAAGAACTTCAGCCGCAATCCCATCATATTATCGAACTCTCTCCTAGAGTAGCTATGCTCCACTGCTGGTTCCATCCTGGTGCTGTCAGGGTCACTGTACTCAGACATGCGTTGCCCTCAATTTGTAAATCCAGGGAATGATGTCTCCTGTAGCTGTCCTTCTGGCTGTAGGAACACTCCCACCGCTGCCACCAATTGTAACGGCACCCCCAGGCATAAAAGTTTTAAACCGCCATTTAGTAGATCTTCCCTTCCAGAGACACAGGCACAGCTACTGTAGACACCAATACAGCGAACCGGAGAAGCATGTGAATGCCATAAACAGCTGAACCGGAACCATACGAATGCTGTAAACAGCCGAATAGGAAAAACCATATGAATAGGTTTACACTCCTAGCAGTCAAACTGGAACAGCATACAATAAATCCCCCCAAGAACGAGACAAAGCTCCGTGTTGAGGGTCAAGCAGTGAACAGACAGAGCTGTGGGTTTATTGTTCTTATATACACGTTCATACCACCCACAGGGTTTTGAAAAACAAGCAATAAACACGTACAATACACTCAGAAACTCACTCACAAAATCCTCCCCTCTGCCTGTGATACAGCATAACCTTACACAATGGGTAATGTAATTATCACAAGCAGAGTAATACAGTTTTTCCACATTATTCATAACTTTAAAAGTATGCATCACATTCACATAAAACGTAAATTTTCATCAGCATACTCCAAATACGAACATATGTCAAAATCATCCAAATTGGTCCATTGGCTCAAAAGATAGATTGTAGTCCTTTGTGACCAAATGAAGCATGGCTTTTCTGCCCAAAACCAGTTCCACAGAGTCTTCTATCCTGGAGATAATTGGGAAGTAATCCAATTATCTCCAAGGACAGAGGCAAAACTCAATTGAACACATGGCAGCAAAAGACAATAAAATACATAAAAATATATAACTGTGCAGCCATTGCATAAACAGGTACATTCAACATATCCCCAGATAGCTCAGATCTGAGTGCACAGTATTACTGAACGGTGCTCAGATCACACACATACAGTTCAATTGCCATGGAGCCAAAGTCTTTCCCATAGTCTTTCAATATATGAATGGGCTCCATGGCATATCTATCTGGTATATCACCGCTAAAACAGGGCAAGCACCGAATGACCCGGCTTTCGTGTCTTTGCAGGGGAAAATCAAGCTTTTTAACATGGGGCCATAGTCCAGAGGCAAAAGGGTGGGTAACCAGGCTTCTATAATGCAATGTGGCGAGATTGGTCTTGTCACAATGTGTAACAATGTATCTATAACTTTACTGTATGTGTCTACTATATGTGTAACAATGTATCTATAACTGTACTGCATGTGTCTATTATATGTGTAACAATGTATCTATAACGGGACTGTATATCTCTATTATATGTGTAACAATGTATCTATAACTGTACTGTATGTGTCTATTATATGTGTAACAATGTATCTATAACTGTACTGTATGTGTCTACTATATGTGTAATAATGTATCTATAACTGTACTGCATGTGTCTATTATATGTGTAACAATGTATCTATAACGGGACTGTATATCTCTATTATATGTGTAACAATGTATCTATAACTGTACTGTATGTGTCTATTATATGTGTAACAATGTATCTATAACTGTACTGTATGTGTCTATTATATGTGTAACAATGTATCTATAACAGTACTGTATGTGTCTATTATATGTGTAACAATGTATCTATAACTGTACTGTATGTGTCTACTATATGTGTAACAATGTATCTATAACAGTACTGTATGTGTCTATTATATGTGTAACAATGTATCTATAACTGCACTGTATGTGTCTATTATATGTGTAACAATGTATCTATAACTACACTGTATGTGTCTATTATATGTGTAACAATGTATCTATAACTGTACTGTATGTGTATTATATGTGTAACAATGTATCTATAACTGCACTGTATGTGTCTATTATATGTGTAACAATGTATCTATAACTGCACTGTATGTGTCTATTATATGTGTAACAATGTATCTATAACAGTACTGTATGTGTCTACTATATGTGTAACACTGTATCTATAACTGTACTGTATGTGTCTATTATATGTGTAACAATGTATCTATAACAGTACTGTATGTGTCTATTATATGTGTAACAATGTGTCTATAACTGTACTGTATGTGTCTACTATATGTGTAACACTGTATCTATGACTGTGCTGTATGTGTCTAATATATGTGTAATAATGTATCTATAACTATACTGTATGTAGCTATTATATGTGTAACAATGTATCTATAACGGTACTGTATGTGTCTACTATATGTGTAACAATGTATCTATAACTGCACTGTATGTGTCTATTAAATGTGTAACAATGTATCTATAACAGTACTGTATGTGTCTATTATATGTGTAACAATGTATCTATAACTGTACTGTATGTGTCTACTATATGTGTAACAATGTATCTATGACTGTGCTGTATGTGTCTATTATATGTGTAATAATGTATCTATAATTGTACTGTATGTGTCTATTATATGTGTAACAATGTATCTATAACTGTACTGTATGTGTCTATTATATGTGTAACACTGTATCTATAACTGTACTGTATGTGTCTATTATATGTGTAACAATGTATCTAAAAACTGTACTGTATGTGTCTACTATATGTGTAACAATGTATCTATGACTGTGCTGTATGTGTCTACTATATGTGTAACAATGTATCTATAACAGTACTGTATGTGTCTATTATATGTGTAACAATGTATCTATAACTGCACTGTATGTGTCTATTATATGTGTAACAATGTATCTATAACTACACTGTATGTGTCTATTATATGTGTAACAATGTATCTATAACTGTACTGTATGTGTCTATTATATGTGTAACAATGTATCTATAACTGTACTGTATGTGTCTATTATATGTGTAACAATGTATCTATAACTGCACTGTATGTGTCTATTATATGTGTAACAATGTATCTATAACTGCACTGTATGTGTCTATTATATGTGTAACAATGTATCTATAACAGTACTGTATGTGTCTACTATATGTGTAACAATGTATCTATTACTGTACTGTATGTGTCTACTATATGTGTAACACTGTATCTATAACTGTACTGTATGTGTCTATTATATGTGTAACAATGTATCTATAACAGTACTGTATGTGTCTATTATATGTGTAACAATGTATCTATAACTGTACTGTATGTGTCTACTATATGTGTAACAATGTATCTATAACAGTACTGTATGTGTCTATTATATGTGTAACAATGTATCTATAACTGCACTGTATGTGTCTATTATATGTGTAACAATGTATCTATAACTACACTGTATGTGTCTATTATATGTGTAACAATGTATCTATAACTGTACTGTATGTGTCTATTATATGTGTAACAATGTATCTATAACTGTACTGTATGTGTCTATTATATGTGTAACAATGTATCTATAACTGCACTGTATGTGTCTATTATATGTGTAACAATGTATCTATAACTGCACTGTATGTGTCTATTATATGTGTAACAATGTATCTATAACAGTACTGTATGTGTCTACTATATGTGTAACAATGTATCTATTACTGTACTGTATGTGTCTACTATATGTGTAACACTGTATCTATAACTGTACTGTATGTGTCTATTATATGTGTAACAATGTATCTATAACAGTACTGTATGTGTCTATTATATGTGTAACAATGTGTCTATAACTGTACTGTATGTGTCTACTATATGTGTAACACTGTATCTATGACTGTGCTGTATGTGTCTAATATATGTGTAATAATGTATCTATAACTATACTGTATGTAGCTATTATATGTGTAACAATGTATCTATAACGGTACTGTATGTGTCTACTATATGTGTAACAATGTATCTATAACTGCACTGTATGTGTCTATTAAATGTGTAACAATGTATCTATAACAGTACTGTATGTGTCTATTATATGTGTAACAATGTATCTATAACTGTACTGTATGTGTCTACTATATGTGTAACAATGTATCTATGACTGTGCTGTATGTGTCTATTATATGTGTAATAATGTATCTATAATTGTACTGTATGTGTCTATTATATGTGTAACAATGTATCTATAACTGTACTGTATGTGTCTATTATATGTGTAACACTGTATCTATAACTGTACTGTATGTGTCTATTATATGTGTAACAATGTATCTAAAAACTGTACTGTATGTGTCTACTATATGTGTAACAATGTATCTATGACTGCACTGTATGTGTCTATTATATGTGTAACAATGTATCTATGACTGTACTGTATGTGTCTATTATATGTGTAACAATGTATCTATAACTGTACTGTATGTGTCTACTATATGTGTAACAATGTATCTATGACTGTGCTGTATGTGTCTATTATATGTGTAACAATGTATCTATAATGTATCTATAATTGACACTATTATATGTGTAACAATGTATCTATAACTGTACTGTATGTGTCTATTATATGTGTAACAATGTACCTATAACTGTACTGTATGTGTCCATTATATCTGTAACAATGTATCTATGACTGCACTGTATGTGTCTATTATATGTGTAACAATGTATCTATAACTATACGGTGTATATATCTATTATATGTGTAACAATGTATCTATAACTGTACTGTATGTGTCTACTATATGTGTAACAATGTATCTATGACTTGGAATTGGATTTACAGCATAACCACCTTGCTCTTTTAATAGCTATGCCTGACTCTTCACTTGGATCTCGTGGATGGGAATAAGCAACTCCACTACTACACAGGAAAAAGGACGTCTCCAACGACTGATACCCTCTCACTACCTGGGTAGCCGTTACATTGGTGGCAAGCGCTGGGATGGTCCTTTCATCCACAGAGCAAGTGCTGAATGGAGTCTCAGTATGACAGACTGAAGAGACTCACACTGAAAGATCTACTGCAGAGTCGTGGACGGAGTGCCAGTAACAGACCATGGAGAGAGCTGATAGCTGACCTACTGGAACTGGACGAAATGGATCAGTCCATGGAAGTCACCGAACCCCTGACACGATCATCGAAGAGGATGACATCAACCGCATTGTGCAGAGGAGACTAGCCATGTACCCAACCACGTCAGTAGAACTGATTGAGCGGCTGTTCCTCGACGTGAAAGCAGAGTACCGGGAGAAGCAGGGCCACGAAATCGACCGGGTAAGGGCACGGCAGCCTATTACACAGACAGTTCAGGCCCCCCCTCCAACTAACATGGCAAAGTTCCTTTCACAGCGTTTAAAGCATTTGTGGAGAATGAAGATGAGATTGACGGCTATCTAGCCGATTTTGAGAGAGAGACAGTGCTAGTTGCATCAAGTACCCCCCAGAGCAATGGGTCACTATCCTGTCCGGGAAACTATCCGGCAAGGCGAACGAAGCCTTCGGGCTCTCACCCCAGAGGATATATTGCAGTACCAGCGATTCAAGGATGCCCTCCTCACCAGATATGCCGTGACTCCAGAGACTTATCGTCGCCGCTTCCGGGAGTCCAAGAAAAAGGCTGTGGACTCCCACATGGAATGGGCAAACCGGCTACAAAGAGTAGCATCCCTCTGGGTCAAGGGCTGCCACGCAGATACCGGAGAGAAAGTCTTACAGTTGTTTCTAATGGAACACTTCTTCCAGGACTTGTCTGCTGACTTACAGGACTAGGTGCGAGACCGCCGTCCCATCACCTTAACCGATGCTGCTCGGCTAGCCGATGAGTACGCCGAAACGAGAAAAGTGAGTCAAAGTACTCCTCGACCAGCTCACAAGGTAGAACATCGTGCCCCTGCTACCGTACCTCGCCCGGAGTTCTGTGCTCCCGTACCCCCAGAGCTGTCTCGCCCTCAGGGGTCCAACAACTACCCCCAAGATTTGGCTAAGACAACCTGTCACCGGTGCAGCAACACTGGACATATTGCCCGTTTTTGCACCTTGGGACCCAACGCTAACAACTGGAGGCGCCCCTCACCCAACGATGAGACCACCTCACCTCGGACCTCTGCCGCCCATTGCCTAGGCATCCTGGGCATCCAATATGAGGCCGACCCGATCCAGGCCGCATCACCCGATAACCGTCAGCATCATCGCCAGGAGGTGCGAGTAAATGGTCAGGTGGCACAAGGTTTGAGGGACACCGGTGCTACCATCACCCTGATGCAAAGACATCTAGTCAAACCGGAACATTTGTCTAACCACACAGTTGCTGTACGTGTGGCGGGAGGGGCTGTGTTCTGCTTACCTACTGCCCGGGTACACTTGGACTGTGGGGTCGGGTCTGGGAAAACCACTGTGGGCATTATGGACAAGCTACCTGCCGAAGTCGTGTTGGGCAATGATATTGGCCCGCTAGCTTCGGCCTACCTACCCACAACCGCTGCTGCTTGTCCAGTGACCACTCGATCACAGACCCGTGCTGCCGATGACTCTACTCCAGGACGGGAGACCCAGGTAAGCAATGAACTGACCCTTAGACCCAATACAGTAGAGCTTGGGATACCCCAGAAGAGTTTGGGAGGGAAACCAGAGAGGACCCCACCCTTCAAAGGTACCGGGAAATAGCCGACACTGGGGGGGATGAGCAGGAAAGGTTTATATGGGTTAACGACAGGTTATACAGGTTAACCTAGGTAGGAAAAGAGGCTGTGTCCCTTCGCAGAAGCGCCAACTGGTGGTACCTAGAAAGTACCGGTTGGAGCTTCTTCGAATCGGCCATGATATTCCCTTGGCAGGACACCTAGGTGGTAACCGCACCACATACAGGATCACCCAGACCTTCTTTTGGCCAGGGATCTCGAAGGATGTGCGACATTACTGCAGCATGTGTGACGTCTGCCAATGAGTAGGGAAGAGAGGGGATCACCCTAAGGCTCGACTATCACCCATGCCCATGATCGAAGAGCCATTTAGCAGGGTGGCAGTCGACCTAGTAGGGCCCCTACCCAACCCCAGTCCATCCGGTAAGAAATATATTCTTACCGTGGTGGACTATACTACACGCTACCCGGAAGCAGTCGCTCTGACGAATATCCAGGCTGACACGGTCGCCAGTGCCTTGGTCGGGATATTCCCCAGAGTAGGATTCCCACAAGAAATACTGTCTGACAGAGGGACTCAGTTTACCGCAGACTTAACCCAACAGTTGTGGAAGGTCTGCGGTATTAAGACCCTCTTCAGTTCACCTTACCACCCCCAGACTAACGGTCTCTGTGAGCGCTTTAATGGTACCCTGAAACAGTTACTACGGAATACAGAAACTGGGAGCGATTCTTGACGCACCCCTTGTTTGCATATTGAGAGGGTGCCGCAGGCGTCCACTGGGTTCTCTCCGTTCGAGCTGCTCTATGGAAGGAGAGTTCAAGGCCCCCTCGACCTCATTCGGGAGCACTGGGAAGGAGAGATGGAACATGAGGGTGTCCCCATTGTGCCATATGTTTTGGAGATGCGCTACCGCACGAAGCAGTTAGCTCGGATGGCACAAGACCATCTCCCAGGGTCGACAGAAACGATGGTATGATCGGGGCGCCCGACAGAGAACATTCCAGGTGGGACAGAAGGTTCTGGTACTTAGACCAGTGAAAGGAAATAAGCTCCAGACCTCCTGGCAGGGCCCTTACAAGGTACTGGCACAAGTCTGTGACACTACCTATGTAATTGCCAGTAACAAGGTTGAACCGATTCAGAAATCCTTCCATGTTAATCTGCTGAAGGAATACCAAGAGAGGCCAGAGGATATTGTGGCCATATGTATTCCTGCTACAGAGGACTCCGACAGTCTACCTATCCCAGATCTGCTAGCGCGCACAGGGCCCAATAGTTTGCTCAGTACTGTCCAACTAGGGGAGCGCTTAAATCCAGCAGAAAAGGGGCAGATCAGACAGTTGTTAACCGAAAAGGGATTATTGTTCTCTCAAGAACTCGGGTACACCACGTTAGCAACCCACTATGTGGAGACTCCGGGACAAACCCCCCTTAGACAGACCCCCTACCGAATCCCTGAGGCAGTTAAGGAGGAAATGAGAAAAGAGATACAGGAGATGCTTAGGCTTGGTGTCATAGAGCCAAAAAGGACGGAACCACCTGGTTCTGTGTGGACTATAGACGCCTCAATGACCGGACAGTGACGGATGCATACCCAATGCCCCGAGTGGACGAACTATTAGATCACATTGCCGGGGGACGATATCTGACCACTATTGATTTGTGCAAGGAATACTGGCAGATCCCCAAGTTGGCATCCCCAAGTTGGCATTCGTCACCCCATTTGGCCTGTACCAATTCAAGGTCATGCCATTCGGGATGAAGAATGCCCCCGCCACCTTCCAACGCTTGGTGGGCTCCTTGATGGCTTCCAGGACTTCGCATGTGCGTACCTGGATGACATTGCGATCTATAGCGAGACCTGGGGGAAACATTTGCAACATGTAGGGGCCGTACTGGACCAGATTCGGGCAGCAGGCCTAACTCTGAAACCAGAAAAGTGCCACTTTGGCATGGCCGAAGTCCAGTACTTGGGACACCGGGTAGGGTGTGGGAAACAGCGACCGGAGCCAGCCAAGGTGGAGGCCGTGGCCAACTGGCCCACACCCCACACCAAGACCCAGGTACTGGCTTTCCTAGGGACAGCAGGATATTACAGGAAATTTGTCCCTGACTATAGCGCCATCGCTTAGTCCCTGACCGACCTAACTAAAAAGAACCTGCCTAGAATAGTCCTGTGGTCTCCCTCCAGTGAAACAGCCTTCCAAGCATTAAAGAAAGCGCTAATCAACACTCCTGTTCTATCTGCCCCCGTCCCTAACAAAAGATTTGTCGTCCATACAGATGCATCCATGTACGGACTGGAGGCAGTTCTAAGCCAGGTCGGGGAAGATGGAGGAGAGCACCCTGTTGCGTACTTAAGTAGAAAATTGTTGCCCAGGGAAGTAAGCTACATGGAAGTGGAGAAGGAGTGTTTAGCCCTGGTCTGGGCGTTAAAGAAACTTACCCCGTATTTGTATGGTCAGGAATTCACACTTATTACTGATCATAACCCTCTAGTATGGTTGAATAGAGTGGCTGGAGATAATGGACACTTATTGAGATGGAGCTTAGCACTGCAACCATATAACTTTTCTATCCAATATCGTCCTGGCAAGTTCAACGGGAACGCGGATGGACTGTCCAGGCAAACCGAACTTCTGCCCTAACCGTCGGCCGGACAGGCCAAGTTGACACGAAAAAGGATCAATCCGGGTCTGCCGGCGTGTTCCACAAAAGGGGAGCCATGTAACAAATTGAAGATCCTTACCTGCTTTCGTGGGGATGTTGCTATACAGCAGTTCGGGACTTTTAACGTATTCACTATACGAATGTAAACTACCGAAACCCGGACCACCCTGCTACCTAATTATGGGTAATTTACCTCCCTGATCCGCGAATACAGTCTTCATAGGAAATCCATGAACGCTTTGTGAAGTGCCTGGGTGGCCGCCATTTCGGGACTTTTACACGTGGTCGCGGCCATCTTAACTCCCGAACAGCGGTGTTTTGCCGTCGAGTGTCTGGAACTAAAATCGGACACTCAAGTAGGCAAACACCGCTGAGACCTCCATAGCACCGGAGATTCGTGCCAAAACTACCAAACACCCTGCCGTTCGGTAGAAAGACTTAATAGCATATGGGGATTCTAGCGAACGTCGAGTTACGCATGGATGGCAAGCCTTTTGGGACTTTTATCGCACGAACAAAGACCGACCGCAAGGCCAAAATTCATGGAACTATTTTCAACTACTTTGCCTGTGCGGTCGGTCAAAACTTTAAAGTGCCATAACTCCCGAACCACTGAACTGAATTAGCTGATTTTTTAATATGTTGGTCCCCCAGAATAGGGGGACATCCAAAACTTGGGGAAAAATGTGTCTTTGTTAATTGGGTTACAAGCTTATCTGAGGGGAGGAGATGTGTGGGATGTACCTTATGTTTTATTGGTTGTTGTGTTAATTATGTGGGTTTCTCCCTTGCATGGGCAGAATCACATAAAAGGAGAGTACCTGCCATTAAAATTCAGTTCTTCTTGACCCTTCAAAATGTAGCCTTGTCTCGTTCTTGGAAGGGGTTTTATAGCATAACCACCTTGCTCTTTTAATAGCTATGCCTGACTCTTCACTTGGATCTCGTGGATGGGAATAAGCAACTCCACTACTACACAGCAACTTGCAAGGAAAAAGGACGTCTCCAACGGCTGATACCCTGTCACTACCTGGGTAGCCATTACAGGGACTTATTCCCCATGAACTACCAGAAACTCTACAAAGAGGTGGAGCAACTACTCCACTCATGGCAGCCCAAGTTCTTGTCATGGCTGAGGAGAATAGCAGCAATAAAAATCACTGTCCTACCCAAAATCCTATATTTGTTTCATTTGCAACAAGTCCAAATACCCAATTCGTTCCTAAGACACCTCCAATCATTACTTCTCAAATTTAGCTGGGGAGGGAAACTCCCAAGGGTGCCAAGAGACTTACTATTGAAACAGGTTGGGAGCGGGGGATTGGGCTTCCCTAACCTAAAAGCCTACTATCATGCAGTGCACCTCACTTACATGATAGGTGCCCACTCCACTATATACGCACCCCAATGGATAGAAATAGAAAGACAGTGCTGTAGCGTAACGGAACTCACAGCGGCAATTTGGACCCCAAAACACCTATGAGAGGTTTCGCCAAACACCCCCCCATCTACCCGCCTAATGCTCAAGCTATGGGACTCCCACAGACAGAAAATGTGTACAGCACACCCTGGTCCAACCCCATTGCACACACACTTTATCTTTGCAACAAAACGTTCCCCTATCCCGTTTGGCAGCAGCGGGTTCTCTCTCATCTACACCACCTATACAACAAGCAAGGCCTCAGCCCCTTTCCAGAGCTACAAGCAGAGTACACACTCCCAACCAGACTCACATTCTCATACCTACAACTAAAAGCGCTCATAGCTACAAATGACTTGTGGTGCACAACACCAAACACAACCATAGCACTAACCACCTTTGAACAGATGTGCGTTTAGTCGCACCCAACACAAAAACCATTATCAACGTATTACAAACAAATCACAACAGGTCAGGAAAATACAGCATGAAAGTTCATGACAGCTTGGCAGGAAGATATCAAACACACACTAACAAACAAGGACTGGGGAAAAATATTCAAGGCACATACAGGTTTATCATCGTGTGCGTCACACCTGGAGACATCCTGTAAACTATTGTACCGCTGGTACATGGTCCCCACACGACTAAACAAAATCTACCCTGCAGTGAATGATCTCTGCTGGAGGTGTCAAGTACACAAGAAAAATGTTCCATATTTGGTGGGCCTGTAGTAGAGTACAAACGATATGGACTGAAGTAGCAGGGTTAATTAAAGCAGCAACAGGATATGCTCTAGAACAAACACGGGAAGCATTCTTACTCAAACTATTCCCTGAAGGGATGCCCAGGATCACATTAAAACTAGTATATATTATACTGAATATAGTGTCCACACTGATAGTTAAATATTGGAAAACCCCATCCCTGGCCACCTCAAAAGAAATAATAGCCTTGGTGACAGCCACACTGGAATATGAAGTGCGGATGTGGAACCAGGCGAAAATAGGAAAGATGAGCCACACAGCACATGGAATATGGAAAGAATTCCAACAGACCCTCAGTACAAGCCGAAGGGATAAAGAGGGAAAAAAATGCTGCAGTCTCCCAGTTCACATCTCCACCCCCACCTCAGTGCACCCCTGTTATGTTTTATGTGCATTCCCCCCCCCCCCCCCTTCACTATCCCACAACACTGTCCAAGACTTGCCAAATGGAGCAGAAGAAACCTTGACCTGCACCCAGGTACAACTTTTCTGGGGCACTACACTCAGCACCGAATTGATCGAGAAGATGACCTCTTCCACATCACTCCCTAACCCCTTCATCAACTAACACTCCATCCTACCCTGCAGACTAAGGGGACTAGAGGGTCTACACAGAACCACTTGCCCCCTCCTCCAACCATACACCCAACAGTATCGTGGCCACAGGCCACAATGGGGCCTAGCCCCAACCCAAGCCAACAGATGGTCTAACTAACATCGCCCAGGAGTGGCCCCAACTACATGCAACCAGAGGCTCAAAACTTATATATAGACCATAATGGAAATAGCACAGCCCACATTTGTCACCGTTGTACCCTCACACTCAGCTAATGTCTGTATCATTATATTTTGTACTAAGTTGCATGGTTACGAAATATGCCATGGGGGGTAGCGCGAGGAACTATGTATCAAAAATAACAAAAAACTATGTATGTCTCAATCTTACTCCCTCCCCCCCTTCCTTTTCTGTTCCCGCGTGTTTTTGAAAAATCAACAAAATATAATTGTCAAATTGAAAGAAAAATTATAATATTTTTTCACCAGTTTGTCTGGATTTCTGTTCATGAGATACTATTTCTAAATAGTCACTCACAGTTGCTATTTAGTATGCCTGTTCAACATCTTCCCTCCAGCTATTTCTATCTCATCCTATTGAGGTACGTACGTTTACACTGCTTCTCATAAGACAAGCCCCTGCTAAGGATAGATAACTGGCTGCAAGGGTTAGGAGCTGGCCTTACTACATGTTTAAGTTTTCATTCTCATGAGGCCAACCCCCCCCCCCCCCCCCCCCCTCCCTCCACCTCTTGCGGAGGTATGATCTACATGACGTTACTTTGTATCACACAGCCTGGTTACAATGCTTCCGCCCATCCCATGTGTTCCCTATTAAGGGTTAATAAGTATAAAGGGGTGTATATAAAAAATACCCCTCTCTGTCTCATTAGAGATATCTTTGCCAGAAGCTCAAGGAAGCAGGCTGAAGGGTCAGTGTTAGGACCCGCTTAGGGGGGTCTGCCTTGACGTTGGCAGGCGGGCATTCCCTCCAATGGCCATTGGAGCAACTAAATGACCTCCATTTGTCTAAATATACATAGGGATTAAGGAGAGAGTGCATGAAACTTTTTCTTAACTTTGGTTTTTACTATATATTGGGGCTGATGTGTACTGTAGTCCTTGCTGCCGGCCCAGTGGTGATGGGAGTGAGCGCAGGACTTCTCTTTTTGTATTTGTATTTACTTTGCATCACACAGCCTGGTAACAATGCTGCCGCCCATCCCATGTGTTCCCTATTAAGGGTTAATAAGTATATAGGGGTGTATATAAAAAATACCCCTCTCTGTCTCATTAGAGATATCTTTGCCAGAAGGAAGCAGGCTGAAGTGTCAGTGTTAGGACCCGCTTAGGGGGGTCTGCCTTGACGTTGGCAGGCAGGCATTCCCTCCAATGGCCATTGGAGCAACTAAATGACCTCCATTTGTCTAAATATACATAGGGATTAAGGAGAGAGCGCAGTTAACTTTTTATTTTCTTTGGTTTTTACTATATATTGGTAGAGATGTCCCGAATAGTTCGCTGGCGAATAGTTCCTGGCGAACATAGCTTGTTCGCCACGGCGGGCGAACATATGCGATGTTCGGTCCACCCCTATTCGTCATCATTCAGTAAACTTTGACCATGTACCTCACAGTTAGCAGAAACATTCCAGCCAATCAGCAGCAGACCCTCCCTCCCAGATCCTCCCACCTCCTGGACAGCATCCATTTTAGATTCATTCGGAAGCTGCATTCTTAGTGAGAGGAGGGACAGTGTAGCTGCTGCTGATTTAATAGGGAAATTAATAGCTAGGCTAGTGTATTCAGTGTCCACTACAGTCCTGAAGGACTCATCTGATCTCAGCACCCCAAAAAGCCCTTTTTAGGGCTAGAACATCAGTCTGCTTTTTTTTTTCCCTGTGTAATCTAATTGCAGTTGCCTGCCTGCAAGCGTGTGTGTCAGGCTCACAGCGTATACTGTGCCCACTTGCCCAGTGCCACCACTTATATCTGGTGTCACAATAACTTGCATTTAAAAAAAAATAACTTTTTTGACTGTAATATAATAGCAGTCAGTTTCCTTCACATGTGTGCGTTTCAGGGCCTGCCAGGGCACAGTGTCACACCAGTGCAACTCATATCTGGTGTAACAGTAGTGTACATTTAAAAACAACAACACTTTTGTTGACTGTGAAATAATAGCAGTCAGTTTCCTTCACACGTGTTCGTTTCAGGGCCTGCCAGGTCATAGTGTCACACCAGTGCAACTCATATCTGGTGTAACAGTAGTGTACATTAAAAAAAAACCTAGAAATTTGACTGTGAAATAATAGCAGTCAGTTTCCTTCACACGTGTGCGTTTCAGGGCCTGCCAGGGCACAGTGTCACACCAGTGCAACTCATATCTGGTGTAACAGTAGTGTACATTTAAAAAAAAAAATGTTTTTAACTGTAATAGATTGAATAGCAGTTAGTTGTCTGCAAGCGTGTGTGTCAGGCCTACAGCGTCTACTCTGCCAACTTCTGCCTGTGCACAGTGCCACTCATATCTGTTGTCACAGTAGCTTGCACGCATAGTACCACTAATCAAAAAAAAATGACAGGCAGAGGCAGGCCACCCCGCGGGGCCGTCGTGGTGCTGTGATTCCCTTTGGCCCTAGAATAATGCCCAGTGTTCAGAGGCCACGTACCCTGAACTCAAAAAGTTCTGAGGACATAGTTGACTGGCTAACACAGGACACCCAATCTTCTACAGCTTCAGCTCGGAACCTTGATGCACCATCCTCCTCCAGCTTAGCTTCGGGCACCTCTCAAGTTACCACTCGCCCGCCTGCGCCACCACCAACACTAGCACCACAGCCGCTTCACTTGATCTGTCAGAGGAGTTATTTGCACATCAGCTGGAAGAAATGAGTGATGCACAACCATTATTGCCAGAGGATGTAGATAACAGGGATATGTCTCAGTCAGGCAGCATTACACACATGGACGTACGGTGTGATGATGATGATGTTGTACCCGCTGTTGCTTCCTTTGCTGAGTTGTCAGATACAAGTGAAGCAGTTGATGATGACGATGCGTCCATGGATGTCACGTGGGTGCCCGCTAGAAGAGAAGAAGAACAGGGGGAAAGTTCAGATGGGGAGACAGAGAGGAGGAGGAGACGAGTTGGAAGCAGGGGGAGGTCATCGCAAGGAGCTAGTGGCACAGTCAGACAGCATGCATCGGCACCCGGGGTCAGCCAGACAGCACGCCAATCAACGCATGCTGTTGCCACCACCAGAATGCCATCATTGCAGAGCTCAGCAGTGTGGCATTTTTTTGTGTGTCTGCCTCTGACAACAGCGATGCCATTTGCAACCTGTGCCAAAAGGAACTGAGTCGTGGGAAGTCCAACACCCACCTAGGTACAACTGCTTTGCGAAGGCACATGATCGCACATCACAAACGCCTATGGGATCAACACATGAGTACAAGCAGCACACAAACTCAAAGCCGCCATCCTCCTCCTGGTCCAGCATCTTCAGCCATGTCAACCACTGCTGTCCTCCTTGCCCCCTCTCAACCATCCGCCACTCCGTCTCTCGCCTTGAGCAGTTCCTGCTCATCTGCCCACAGTCAGGTGTCTGTCAAGGACATGTTTGAGCGTAAGAAGCCAATGTCACAAATTCACCCCCTTGCCCGGCATCTGACAGCTGGCTTGTCTGAACTCTTAGCCCACCAGCTTTTACCATACAAGCTGGTGGAGTCTGAGGCGTTCCAAAAATTTGTAGCTATTGGGACACCACAGTGGAAGGTACCAGGCCGAAATTTCTTTGCACAACAGGCAATCCCCAACCTGTACTCGATTGTGCAAAAGGAAGTCTGGCACACAGTGGTGGGGCAAGGGTCCATCTGACCAATGATACCTGGTCTGCAAAGCATGGTCAGGGCAGGTATATCACCTACACTGCGCATTGGGTAAACCTGCTGACGGCTGCCAAGCATGGAATGTGTGGCTCTGCAGAGGAGTTGGTGACACTGCCATGACTTGCAGGCAGGCCTACTGCCACCTCCTCTACTCCTCCTACTCCATCCTCTTCCATAACCTCCTCGGCTGAGTCCTCTTCTGCTGCTGCGTCTTGCTCCACAGCGGCAATGGCAACGGCACCCCCCAGCTCCCCAGGTACTATTCCACATCCCGGATACGGCAGTATCACGCCGTCTTGGGGCTGATTTGCCTGAAAGCAGAGAGTCACACAGGACCAGCACTCCTGTCCGCCCTGAACGCACAGGTGGATCAGTGGCTGACTCCGCACCAACTGGAGATCGGCAAAGTGGTTTGTGACAACGGAAGAAATTTGTTGGCGGCATTGAATTTGAGCAAGTTGACACATGTGCCGTGCATGGCACATGTGTGTAATCTGATCGTAGAACGCTTTGTGCATAAGTACCCAGGCTTACAGGATGTCCTGAAGCAGGCCAGGAAGGTGTGTGGCCATTTCAGGCGTTCCTACACGGCCATGGCGCACTTTTCAGATATCCAGTGGCGAAACAACATGCCAGTGAGGCGCTTGATTTGCGACAGCCCGACACGTTGGAATTCAACACTCCTAATGTTCCACCGCCTGCTCCAACAAGAAAGAGCCGTTAATGACTATTTGTATGACCGGGGTGCTAGGACAGCCTCTGCGGAGCTGTAAATTTTTTTGCCACGTTACTGGACGCTCATGCGCAATGCCTGTAGGCTCACGCGTCCTTTTGAGGAGGTGACAAACCTAGTCAGTCGCACCGAAGGCACCATCAGCGACATCATACCATTTGTTTTCTTCCTGGAGCGTGCCCTGCGAAGAGTGCTGGATCAGGCCGTAGATGAGCATGAAGAGGAAGAGGAAGAGTTGTGGTCACCATCACCACCAGAAACAGCCTTATCAGCATCGCTTGCTGGACCTGCGGCAATGCTGGAAGAGGATTGTGAGGAAGAGGAGTCAGAGGAGGAATGTGGCTTTGAGGAGGAGGAGGAATACCAACCACAACAGGCATCCCAGGGTGCTCGTTGTCACCTATCTGGTACCCGTGGTGTTGTACATGGCTGGGGGGAAGAACATACCTTCAGTGAGATCACTGAGGACGATGAACGGGAAATGAGTAGCTCAGCATCCAACCTTGTGCAAATGGGGTCTTTCATGCTGTCGTGCCTGTTGAGGGACCCTCGTATAAAAAGGCTGAAGGAGAACGACCTGTACTGGGTGTCCACGCTTCTAGACCCCCGGTATAAGCAGAAAGTGCCTGAAATGTTACCAAATTACCGCAAGTCGTAAAGGATGCAGGAGTTCCAAAATAAATTAAAAAGTATGCTTTACACAGCGTATAAGGGTGATGTCACAGCACAACGGGAATCTAATAGGGGAAGAGGTGAAAGTAATCCTCCTCCTCCCACGACCACGCTGGCAAGGACAGGACGCTTTACAGACGTGTTGTTGATGTAGGACATGCAGAGCTTTTTAAGTCCTACGCATCGCCACAGCCCTTCAGGGTCCACCCTCAGAGAACGACTCGACCGACAGGTAGCAGACTACCTCGCCTTAACTGCGGATATCGACACTCTGAGGAGTGATGAACCCCTTGACTACTGGGTGTGCAGGCTTGACCTGTGGCCTGTGCTATCCCAATTTGCGATAGAACTTCTGGCCTGCCCCGCTTCAAGTGTCCTGTCAGAAAGGACCTTCAGTGCAGCAGGAGGTATTGTCACTGAGAAGAGAAGTCGCCTAGGTCAAAAAAGTCTAGATTACCTCACCTTTATTAAGATGAATGAGGGATGGATCCCGAAGGGACTGACAGTGGGCGATACATTCGACTAAAAAAGGCCTGATGAGGGGGACGTAACAGGGATTAAACTGATAAGAATAGTACTACTTAACACACCACTCCTATCTGGTGGCACATTAGATTGCACGCGCAGTGCCCCAAATTTGAAGTAGGAGGACCGACCAAGCATCTTTTTCCATCTCCCGCTTCCTAAAATCGATGCCATATAAACGTCCCCTCCACCCACGTGGCTGGGTGGAGGAAGAGACCTTAAATTACATCAGTGAGGACAAGGTACGGGACATGGCTAGCTTGGTATCCAACCTTGTGCAAATGGGGAGTTTGCGGTTGTGCAAATGGACTGTTTGTGGTTGTTTGCGGTGCGTTAAACAGGGAGTTTGGTCTGTCACTGTGAAGCGGGCGTAACCCTTACACTACCTGATCGATACAACATCATACCTGATGTTTTAAAGCACATTATTCCAAACAATTAGGAATGTTAGGTGATTTATGCCCTTTATGGATTAAAACCAGACTCTGCATCAACTATGTAATTTTCCATGGGAGTTTTGCCATGGATCCCCCTCCGGCATGCCACAGTCCAGGTGTTAGTCCCCTTGAAACAACTTTCCCATCACTATTGTGGCCAGAAAGAGTCCCTGTGGGTTTTAAAATTCACCTGCCTATTGAAGTCTATGGCGGTTCGCCCGGTTCGCGAACATTTGCGGAAATTCGCGTTCGCAAACGGAAATTTTATGTTCACGACATCTCTATATATTGGGGCTGATGTGTACTGTAGTCCTTGCTGCCGGCCCAGTTGTGATGGGAGTGAGCGCAGGACTTCTCTTTTTGTATTTGTATTTACTTTGTATCACACAGCCTGGTTACAATGCTGCCGCCCATCCCATGTGTTCCCTATTTAGGGTTAATAAGTATATAGGGGTGTATATAAAAAATACCCCTCTCTGTCTCATTAGAGATATCTTTGCCAGAAGCTCAAGGAAGCAGGCTGAAGGGTCAGTGTTAGGACCCGCTTAGGGGGGTCTGCCTTGACGTTGGCAGGCGGGCATTCCCTCCAATTTGTCTAAATATAGGGATTAAGGAGAGAGCTTTTCTACATGATCTTCATGACCCCACGTTAAACCCACATGCAGGGGGTGTTTGGAGTGTCACATGCCACGGCCATACACATTTTTCTCCGTACTGTCACCGAGAGGCCCACATCCCACCACATGGTTCGGCGGCCACATTTCCCCACGGGCCAAATCATAGGTAGAGCCTCTCTTTGCCACTTGGCAGTTAGCAGGAATTCACCTGTCACGGGCAGTTAAGTTCTTCACCACCTTCACTAGCTAGCAAGCCAGTTCTATATACGGTATATTACCATTGGCTCAAAATAGTATTGTATTTGCTAATCTCTTCATAGGATATCACAAGAATCACTCCAAGAAGAGGACATGTCTCTCCAGGCACTGCCTCCAGTCACAGCACACCCGTTAGACCTAGCTCACCCGCTGAATCTCTCATACCAGCTACCCCCGGGTCTCTGAGAGCTTTGATCATTCCTAAACTGGCAGCAGAACTACACCATAGGAATGTTCCTTTCCCGGCAACAGCTAGGAAAGCAGAACTCTATAAGTTACTAACAGCCCAGTCCAACAATTCCAGGCCCGGCACAAGCTCTCAGGAGTCCCATGCCAGCGGTTTAGGACAAGTTCAAGACAATTTGTCATCTATCTTGTCTACCCTTCAATCATTTAATGAGAGGATGACCAAGAGAGAAACCATCATCCCTACGGTTATCAACGCACCTGATGCTCCAGGTCCAGCACCTGCAAATACACAAGGTAGTGCCATTACTATCACTCCCTCCACTTCACCATACATCACCCCAGCACATTCGGTCCCAGCTGCCATTAAGAAAGACATTCTGGATGTCAAGGATGTCAGTCTAGTCTCTCTCCTTATTGCTTCGCAGGACATTTTAGAAAATAGAGCTTTTAATTACGGAGACATTTCTGTCATCCTCAAAGCAAGGGACCCACGTCTTAATAAAAAACTCTCCATCACTGAATTCATTCTCGGCTTTGTGTAAAATAACACAGAGCACTCTGATTGGTTAGCTTGAAATCCAGCCAATCAGAGTGCTCTGTGTCATTTTACACAGCGTGGGAAAATTCCAAAGAACTTTCCCACGCTGTGTAAAATGACACAGAGCACTCTGATTGGTGGATTTCCAGCCAACCAATCAGAGTGCTGTGACAGGTTTATGTAGAGACTTACCTTTTTTTAAGTTAGAAAAAAACTGACTGGCTGCGTCTCAAATGCGTCCCTTCAACATCCACATATACCTGGCAAAGACACATACGGGGGTATTGCTGTACTCAGACGACATAGCTGTGCAACATATGTAATATTATACAGTTGTAGCACACATAAGGTTTGCAATATATACTGTGCAAACTCACTTCGTGTGTCAAAAAGGCAGAAAAAACGCTTATTACCACTACACTTGGTACAAGCTAGCGGAAAAATGATCCCATGCTAAGGTTCAAAATATGCCTTTTGAAATACACTGGGATGTCTTCTTTAAGAAATGGTACGCCTTTATGGGGTAGTTGGATTATTTAGCCTGCTAAAATAGTCTAAAATGGGACATGGACACAGCGTAAAAATTTAAAGTTTGCTGTACTCAGGCGACATAGCTGAGAAACATATGAAGTATTATGCAGTCGTAGCATGCATAAGGTTTGCAAAATATACTGTGCAAACTCACTTTGTGTGTCAAAAAGGCAGAAAAAATGCTATTAATACAAGCTAGCAGAAAAATTATCCCACGCTAAGGTTCGAAATATGCCTTTTGAAATACCCTGTGATGTCTTCTTTAAGAAATGTTATGCCTTTATGGTGTAGTTGTAATATGTAGCCTGCTCAAGTGCTCCAAATTGGGTCACAGACGCATCAAAACCCTCCATGAAAATTCACACTTAAAAACCTGAACTTGTCACATCTCTTTTACAGCACTGTAACTTCACAAAATAGTGTCTAGGTCAGTGATGGCGAAACTTTTTGAGCCCGAGTGCCCAAACCGCAATACATGCCAAAATGTTTTCCTTAAAGTGCCAACATGGTAATTAAACCTGAATATTGAGGTTTAAGTTTAGAAAAAAAACAACTTGTACTGTTGTCCGAACTAATTAACAAATTTTGTTTTAAAAGAACACAACAGAGAGTTCAATTATACAAATTTTAACCCCTTAAGGACCAAACTTCTGGAATAAAAGGGAATCATGACATGTCACACATGTCATGTGTCCTTATAATGATATAAATAGATACAATTAAGCTTATATTTATTAGTATCGCCAACAAATGCAATACACACACACACACAAGACTGCTGAATATAGAGACTGATGAATACACACACAGACAGTCTGCTGAGTACACACACTGCTGAATACACACACACACAGACTGCTGAATACATGCGCACACACACACAGACTGCTGAATACATGCACACACACAGACTGCTGAATACACACACATACTGCATTGAGGGGTGTAGTGTATGTGTTTGTGTGAGGTGCTGTGTGTGAGGGTTGCTGTGTGTGAGGGTTGCTGTGTGTGTGGGGTGTTGTGTGTGTGTGTGAGGGGTGGTGTGTGTGTGTGTGAGGGGTGCTGTGTGTGTGTGGGGGGGTGGTGTGTGTGGGTGTGTGTGTGTGTGTGAGGGGTGCTGTGTGTGTGTGTGAGGTGTGTGTGTGTATGTGTGTGAGGGGTGGTGTGCGTGTGTGTGTGAGGGGTGCTGTGTGTGTGTGTGTGAGGGGTGCTGTGTGTGTGAGGGGTGCTGTATGTGTGTGTGTGTGTGTGAGGGGTGCTGTGCTGTGTGGGGAGGTAGGGGTGCTGTGTTGTGTGGGGGTGCTGGGCGGGGGTAAGGGTGCTGTGTGGGGGGTAGGGATGCTGTATCTGTGTGTGTGTGAGGGGTGCTGTATGTGTGTGTGAGGGGTGCTGTGTGTGAGGGGTGCTGTATGTGTGTGTGAGGGGTGCTGTATGTGTGTGTGTGTATGAGGGGTGCTGTGTGGGGAGGTAGGGGTGATGTGCTGTGTGGGGGTAGGGGTGCTGGGCGGGGGTAAGGGTGCTGTGTGTGGGGGGGTAGGGGTGCTGTGTGTGGGGGGGTAGGGGTAATGTGTGTGAGGGTAGGGATGCTGTGTGTGGGGGTAGGGGTGCTGTGTGGGGGGATAGAGGTGCTGTGTGGGGGTTGTAGAGGTGCTGTTTGGGGGGTTAGAGGGGATGTGCGTGGGGGGGTAGGGGTACTGTGTGTGGGGGGGAGGGGGATGGGAGGGGTGCTGGGTGTGGGGAGGGGTGCTGTGTGTGGGGGTAGGGGTACTGTGTGTGGGGGTAGGGGTACTGTGTGGGGGGGGGTAGGGGTACTGCTGGGGGTAGGGGTACTGTGTGTGGGGGGTAAGGGTACTGTGTGGGGGGGTAGGGGTACTGTGTATGTGGGGGTAGCGGTACTGCTGGGGGGTAGGGGTGCTGAGGGTGTGGGGGGTACTGCTGGGGGGTAGGGGTGCTGTGTGTGTGGGGTAGGGATGCTGTGTGTGGGAGGGGGTAGGGGTAAGGTGTGTGGGGGGGGTAGGGGTACTGTGTGTGGGGGGTAGGGGTACTGCTGGGGGGTAGGGGTGCTGTGTGTGTTGGGGGTAGGGTACTGCTGGGGGTAGGGGTGCTGTGTGTGTGGGGGGGGTAGGGGTACTGCGTGTGTGTGGGGTCTTTCCTCCTGCATTCCACTATAAGCAAACTTTGTGACAGATGCAGAAAAGCCTGAACTCTGGTTCACTTCATTCGAGGCTGGCATCTGCATTAAAGGGACACTATAGTCACCCAAACCACTTCAGCTCAATGAAGTGGTCTAGGTGCCAGGCCCCTCAGGTTTTAACCCTTCAGATGCAAACAGTTTACATTTGGGGTTAATCCAGCCTCTAGTGGCTGTCTTCCGGACAGCCACTAGAGGCACATCTGTGACGCAGGATGCGAATTCCGCATCCATCACGCAGAGCGTCCATAGGAAAGCATTGAGAAAGGCTTTCCTATGGACTCTTTGAATGCGCATTCCGCTCCACTAGGGAGCTGACGTCAGACAGGGAGGAGAGGTCATCAGCGCCGAGGGAGCCCGGCGCTGGATAAAGGTAAGCTGCTGAAAGGGGTTTTAACTCCTTCAGCGCCACGGGAGGGGGACCCTGAGGGTGGGGGCACCCTCAGGGCACTATAGTTGCAGGAAAACCGCTTTTTCCTGACACTATAGTGATCCTTTAAGTCTCTGGGTTTAAATATCCCTGAGAATTATCCCAGCTTCAATTGTTAACCCTTTGTGATCCACTTGATAGTGTCCAGAATCGAGGCTGCTGAGACTATGACTAAAATCAAACTAATAGTCACATCAAAGGGTAAAAGACAATTAAAACACGACTAGTGCTGCTATGGACACAACTAAATGAATCTGAAGAAAAACACTCAAATGGCAAATATAACGAAAATATGACAAATACAAAAAAATTATTAAACAAAATAAGATCAATTATAAGATGATATCTCAGACCAATGGAGCTCATTAAAATACATTAAATACACTAAAATACATTCAGTAGCACAAATAAGAGGACTGAAATACATTAAATATTACTGAATAAGAATAAAATGTTGATGTGTAAAACCATAGCAGCCTGTAAAATGTAAGGATCTGCTTAGTGTGAATAAAAATGGGAAAAAAAGATGTAAAATATAATAATGTGGAAAAAATGCTTAAAAATTCACAAAAACACATTGTGTGAAATCGATGTTTAAACCTTCAGAGGAAAATCCTTGTGAAGAATTCAAAATAAAATTGATAGAACTTTTAGATGAAGGGAAATTCTTAATAAGAAAGAATATGACTATTGCAAATTCCCTAGAATGGCTGCATTCTACTATTTACCAAAAATACGTAAACGGTGGTTGAACAATCCCCCAGGTCGACCTATTATTTTGGGTATTGGATATTACTCTTGGTCGCCTAACTGATGCTGGATGTCTTCACGCTATGAATGAGGACATCCAGCGTTATGTAAACCCCCTCTCCCCCCCAGGAAAGCGTTATACATGTTTTCCTATGGGGGAAATAGTAATGCAAGTGTGGCCATTGCCGCGCATGCGCCTTAGGTTTTCCCTGCCGGCTGACATCAGCGGGGACTTTGGCGCTGGACTCTGATAAGTAATAGAATTCGTTTTTAAACCCTTCTGCGCCACGGGGGCTGGCATGGGGCGCAATGGAGGCGGCACTATAAACAGCTAACTTTGTTTTCTGGGCACTATAGTTTTATTTTAAGGCTCAGGGAGGATCAATTCTGTAGGTACGTGGGATCTCATTCATAGCATGTTCATTCACATTGGAGAATGACAGCCAATCGCCTTAATCTTCTAAAATGTGTATTAAAAGACAGATTGGAGAGTATGGGATTACAAATGCTCGGCGTCTAACTGCCTGATAAAATCCCTCTCCTCCTTTTCCATTTTCTTTATCCCTATAATATAATATAATGTTACAATTAAAACGGGAATACAGATCCATGGCATATCAGAACATTTTAGGAAGGTTCATAGTGGACTGACTGGTGCAGGGACATAATGTAGATTTTGAATTATTACATTTTTTCATAGTATTTTGCATTTTTGACATGTGTAATATGTATTTTGTGAGCTCCAATGTTTTCGTTTGGTGATGAGATCTACTATAAGTGAATCTGTCAATGCAAATCTAATGAAGAGTAGATCGGAATCAGGTGAATAATCAGAGGTTTAGTTTAAATGATGCAGAACGCAGAGAGACGCATTCCGTGTGCAATATGTCAAAGTGTACCAACCATGTCTCTATGTATGTCGAAGCCCAGAAACATGACTATTTATTTAATGATTTACTTTTTTCTTTTTTTTCTTTTAAGTACTTTTCATACATAGTTTACATTAGTTTCATTTATATGTTTTTATTGAGGAATGCACATATTACAATACACAATATTATACGCGTTCACATATTTCAGGTATTAAGAGATCTATACAAAGACCATATTATTATCAAGGTATCAGAAGTATAATAGGTGTATCTGGCAGACTCCAACATAGAATCACACATATAAATGCAGCATTGCACAAAAGGTAAAATAAAGAGAACGGGCAAGTCATCCCTATATAACATGGGGCACTGAAGTTTGAGTACAATTTTCTAGCATGTATTATTTGCTTGAAAGGTGGGACTGATGTCAATCCCTATACACATCCAGACAGCTGTATCAAGTGTTGCCAAGTGTTGTTATAAAGGACACGTTGAGATGATGGTTGACCCCATTTAAATTTAAAATTATGTTGTTTCAAAAGAGGAAAAAATAAACGAAAATGTTCTTCTCTTGGCTCTTGTATCATCTGAAATGTTTGAAAGTATCTTGATAACTTGAAATTTTTCATTAGTAGATGACTTCTTTTTAAATGCTGTGTCTTAAAGGACCACTATCTGTGTCTTAAAGGACCACTATATGTGTCTTAAAGGACCACTATAGGCACCCAGAGCACTTCAACTCAATGAAGTTTTAACCCTGCAGCTGAAAACATAGCAGTTTCAGAAACTGTATCCTGGCTAGGTTTTAAGGAACACTACAAACGCATAAAGCACTTCAGCTTGCTGTGTGAACAGAGCATCTTCTTATTTTCATTTTACAAAAAGTACAGATTTCAATACAAATTGTCACTTTTATAAATTAACCCTGTTACACCCCTCTGGCTTTCAATCAGACAACAGGTCCTGTTACTTCCTGGTTTGGTTAGTTCAGTGGAGCTAACCCCAGAGCACCTGCCTTGCAAAGACTTCTCATTGAGCTGCTTTGGGAAGTCTGTGATTGAACAGCCACAGAAAGTCTGGGCGGGGTTAGAAGGGGAGGGCTTGCAAAGGCAGCAGATCAGAGAAGTGCCTCAATTGCAAGCCAAGATTTCATTTACCTCCATAGAAAATATGCATATTACATATAACATGCATAAAACATATCATATGCAGATTTTCATTGGGGGTAGATCTACTTAAAAAATATTTTTTTTAATGGAATTTTCCTTTAACAGTTGCAAAACTGTAGAAGGCATTTGAGTAGAGTTGCTCAGAATAGAAGTGAGGAGTCGGAAAACCCAGTTTAATATTTTCAAATTATGCCCAAATTTGTGTACATCAACACATATGTAATAATGTATCAGGTCGAAACGGCAAAGTAGAAGGGTGTACATGCTGAGGTTTTGATGGAGTCAATCTTCTATAGACCAGGTGACTGGATACAGGGCAGAAGCACATAAGTTGGAGATAGATCTCTCATAGATTAAATTAACGCTCAACGGATACACTGTATTCATTCCACGGGCAGGGAGAGCTAGACGGTGGATAATATACTGGGAGTTAAAGAGCCGTGGCTCGCCAGTCTGATATCATATGAAGAGTTGGCAAAGTACTTGTGTAGTATGGAGCCTGCTGGAGCTGAAGAACCCAGGTAGAGGACGCCTCGCGAATTTGGCTGAAAAACAGAACATAGAGACCAATGAAGAGACTCAACAAATTACTTGTATTAGCGGCGTTATTCACCAACGTGAGAACTGTGGGGAATTCAAAGTGAATTTCAAATTTAAGGCCATAATTACCAAACTCACAACATCATTGACTTTATGTCATTCAGTTACTTTGATCTAAATTTTTAAATCCCAGAAATTCTCACCTCAGTAAATAACCCGGAATAGATTTTCGAATTAGCATTAGGACTGGAAATATAGTGATATGAATTATCCACAACTGAAATTGTGTAACGTAAATAACTGCGGCAAACCCTGCTAGACCCACAGATATTATAACATTATTATTATTATTATATTATTATTATTATAACATTATTATTATTGTAGCAGTATAGATATGTGGGTGACGCTATACAGGTATAGAATTCTCCTCGCTGAGTATACATAGAATAACCCCCAAAGTGTTTCCATAAGGTGAGAGGCCCATAGTCACCATTTATTCTGTAATTTTTTTGCCTGGAGATAATTAAGTTATTACTATATCAGACTTGATTATCTCCAAGACTAGGGGAGGGAATTGTATGTTTGTGCTGGGAGTGTTTTATGTTTTCCTTGTAACTGATTGGATGTACCTTGTCCCTCCCTGTGGGATGTCCCCTTAAAAGCCAGTTCTGTTGCACCCTTCTTCTAGACTCCGGCTGATGTTTGGGTGTTCGTATGCTTTATTAAGGGAATCATCTTGTAAAGCTATTGTATTCGTATGGATTTCGTTTATTTCATCTGCCGAATGGAGAGTTATATTCACTGATGCTCTGGCCGTTCGGGAGGAAACTACCGAATGAAGATTGAATATACTAGGTTTCCTTACAACTGGTCGGCATACCCGCCTAGACCCTGTCGGGTTGGCTTGGGGATGTCCGATAAAAGTACTTTAGGAGTCCAGTTCGGTCTGTCGGGACAGACCATCCGCATTACCGTTTTGTTTGCCCAGACGGTATTGCATAGTAAAGTTATACAGCTGAAGGACTAGGCTCCACCATAATAGCCTGTGGTTGTCACCAGCTACCCGGTTTAGCCACACAAGGGGGTTGTGGTCAGTCATAAGGGTAAACAATCGTCCATACAGATAAGGTTGTAGTTTCGTTAGGGCCCAAACTAGGGCTAGGCACTCTTTTTCTACGGTGGCATAGTTGACCTCTGTGGGCAAAAGTTTACGGCTGAGATATGCCACCGGGTGTTCCATGCCATTGTCCCCCACTTGGCTCAACACGGCTCCCAGCCCAAACATGGAGGCATCTGTGTGTACAAGAAATTGTTTAGTATGGTTGGGCGCTGCCAACTTAATGCAGCTTTAAGTCTCTGAAAAGCGTCCGCGCTTTCTGGGGTCCAGGTTACTTGTTTAGGTAGGGCCTTTTTGGTAAGGTCGGTGAGAGGCTTGGCCAGTGCGGCGCTATACTCTGGGACAAGCTTTCGGTAGTAGCCTAAAAAGGCTAATACCTGGGTTTTAGTATGGGGTTGGGGCCAATTAGCTATCGCCTCTACTTTAGCAGGCTCTGGACGCTGCCTACCAGAACATATCTTGTGGCCAAGATACTGTAGGTACAGTATCTTGGCCACAAGATAGGTTCCGGTAGGCAGGTTCCGAGGTCGGCCATGTCTACGTGGCATTTGTCAGGTTTCAATGTGAGGCCCGCTAGCCGAATTCGCTTGAGTACCCTGGACAAGTGCCCCAGGTGGTCCTCCCAGGTGTGGCTTTAGACGGCAATATCGTCTAGATACGCACATGCAAAGTCCTGGAACCCCTCCAGGAGCCTATCGGCCATCCTCTGAAAAGTAGCCAGGGCATTCTTCATCCCAAAGGGCATAACCTTGAACTGGTATAGCCCAAATGGAGTGACGAACGCCGACTTGTGGATGGCCGCAGGCTCCAAGGGGATCTGCCAATACGCCTTGCACAAGTCCAGGGTAGTCAAGTAATTCCCCCCGAGCCATACGGTCTAATAGCTCATCTATTCTGGGCATGGGGTAGTCGTCAGTTATGGTGCGATCGTTGAGCCTCCGATAGTCTACACAGAAGCACGTGGTGCCGTCGCGCTTAGGTACTAGTACTACCGGCGAAGCCCAAGGACTACGAGAGGGTTCTATAACCCCTAACTTGAGTATATCCCTTATTTCAGCGAGCATATTTTCACGTACTGCCTCAGGGATATGATATGGTTGCTGTCATAAGGGCGTTTCTCCATGGCTTTCTACACGGTGTACCGCAATGGAGGTATATCCTGGTATGGCAGAAAACATTCCTTGGTATCCCTGAAGCAGCTGAGATGCCTCACTCTTCTCTAAAGGGTTGTTGCTGCTGGGCCTTGTGGAGGGTTACTTACTGGGGCTCTAGCTGGGGCAGGGGTTGCTGGTACTGGGTATGTGTGTAGGTTGAAGGTTGGTCTGCTAACACCCAGTTCTCGCCTCCAGTTTCCCTGGTGTTCATCCGCTAGTCTGGCGGCTTCCTCCACAGTTTTGGGTTTTCTGTCCTTTACCCAGTCTTTTATATCGTCCACTGTGTGATTAAAAAACTGCTCAATAGTATGAGCTGTATGGCATCTTCCAGGGTAGTTGTTTGGCAGCCCTGCATCCAATTCCGGGCTGCCCTGTGTAGCCGGAAAGCACATTCCATGTGCAAATCTTTCCCGGTTTTCCAAAGTTCCCTAAACTTCTTCCTGTACGCCTCTGGGATTACAGCGTATCTGGCCAACAAAATGTCTTTCACCTTGTCATAATTGTGGATGTCCCCATCGGGGACTGCTCACCACGCCTCTGCTGCTCTTCCCGATAACTTGCTGCTAAGTACTGCAGCCCATTTTGTGAAGTCTAATCCCTCCAGCGCACATTGATGTTCAAAGTCTTGTAGATAACTGTCAATTTCCATGTCATTATCATTAAAGTTTTAAAAGCCGCATAATTTACCTTCTTTGGTAGGTCATTTGTACTTCCCGGGGAGTGTAGTAAATCCCCCTGTAACTGTCTCGATCATCTCGCTCTTTTTGCGATTGCCTGGCTTGTGCCATGACCTGCAGAACTGCCTCTGTTGATGGATTGGGTCCCAACACGCTGAGCATCCATCTGATATCCTTCTGCATCTCGGTTTCTTCCTCGTGCTCCATCTCTGTATTACTGGTTCCGTCGCTCTGTATTAAATCCGCAATTAATGTGGCTTTTGTCTTGTTACTTGCCACTACGCCTCGAGCTTCCAGTAAATCTTTTAGCGCAATCTTTTAAGTAGCTGGTATTGCTGAGCCATTCATTCCCTTTCTTGGTTCAGAACATCCATTCGGGATTCGAATCCCACCGCTGCCACCAGTTTTAAGGAAACCTAGTATATCCAATCCTCATTCGGTAGTTTCCTCCCGAATGGCCAGAGCATCAGTGATTATAGCTCTCCATTCGGCAGATGAAATAAACGAAATCCATACGAATACAATAGCTTTACAAGATGATTCCCTTAATAAAGCATACGAATACCCAAACATCAGCCGGAGTGTAGAAAAAGGGTGCAACAGAACTGGCTTTTAATTATCACACACTGGCTTTTATGCAAGTCCCTGTGCAAGGGGACATCCCACAGGTAGGGACAAGGTACATCCAATCAGTTGCAAGGAAAACATAAAACACTCCCAGCACAAACCTACAATTCCCTCCCCTAGTCCTGGAGATAATCAAGTCTGATAAAGTAATAACTTCATTATCTGTAGGCAGAAAAATTACAGTTTTACCCAATATTTAGAACACCCCTTTATGCATATGGTATCCCCACAAATAATATGTCCCCTGATAGTCCCGATCTGGGTGACCAAAATATTCAAATTTCACCCAGATCGGTTCAGGGGTTCTCAAAAAGTATGGAAGTCTTTTGTGATCGGCTAACCACGAGGTTGCTGTCCAAAACAGTTCCAATAATTCCACGAACGATTGTTCCCCTCATATGAATGAACAAAAGTACCGAACAGCGCTCTTCTAGCTGTTCGGGAAATAAAGATCCAGCGTTCGTATGTTCGGCGAGTCGAGTGTCCGATTTTAGTGCCAGACACTCGACGACCAAGTCACGCTGCCTTTGTTCACACAAAAAAAGATGGCCGCCATTTTCTCAGCCACGTGGCGTTCGGCCGGACAGGTAGAGGGTTCAATTGAGGCATGCTTTGAAGTTAATGAGCCAGGGGGGTGGTCTCTGTACTGTAGTTACATCTACCGGATGGAAAGGGGAGAAAGAGGGATTTCTTCACAATCGCCATCTTCTTCCTCGAGATCCTCTTCAGCTCCTGTCAGTGCTCTACCACACTGATGTCCATGAAGGATCCTATGGGATCCTCCATAAAAATAGCCTCCCCCTTCCCCCCCAGTCGTCCCTAGTGATTGCTGAGGGCTTGACAAGGCTTGACAGAGGAAGCTCCACGTTTTGTCAAGCTGTGTCAAATGTAGGAAAAATACAAAAAGAGTTTTCTGAAGATGTCCTTTGACTGGGTTGGAATTCCTGTGAAAAGGCAGTTTTTATTGCAGAAAGCCTGAAGGTAATGTTTCTGCTCACTAGAACAAATACAATAAGCTGTAGTTGTTCTGGTAATGTATTTTATTTGTATAATCTATGAGCCTTGCATTTTATACAATAATAATATCACTAATGAACGCGTTAGCCGACCTGTCTATAGCGTGCTAGCTCAGTAACATGTCAGTGCAACAGGATTTGGCATCGGAGGCTGAAAATCCAGGTTCTGCACTGACTACAAAATCTGGAAAGCTGTCTGATGCTGATCCGAGACTGGGAGAAAGGAGTTTTAAGGGTTATTTTCTAACATGTTATTTAGATAGACACAAATCTGGTATACGGTCAGGCTACGGAGAGACAGATAAATATTGTGTAAGGAAAAAGATGAGCACTTACTCCAAAAAGAGTGCTACTACTGACCACACAGAGCCAGAAACTCTCAAGCAGGAGCTTCAGTTAGCTCCCCTGAGCCAAGCCCTGCAGATTCCTTTAAAAACATGGAGTCCATTGTGATGGAGTTGTTATGGTTCCCAGAGTAGTAATATAAAAAAAAATAAAAAATAGACTAAGACTGTAATTCCCATAGAGGACACTAGATGTCACTGCAAGTTTAACATAGCTTTTCACTATGGATTTAAAATGCAGACGCTAAAAACCATCAGTTATCATAATATAAAAACTTTAAAAGGGGGGCGGGGCCTAACTGTCATGGAGGACAGACGTGATCCACTGAAGCTCCTCCATAATCTTGCTTAAAATAGCAACAAGAAGCATTACAAAGCCTGATTCCGGGTCCACCTGGAGCCCAACCTGACGCCTGACACTGCTGGGCTCGGTTGTAGGGGTCGTTGACCCGGAAAAAACAGATAGCCACGCACGAAACGACATGCGGCCTAGTGTACAACGGGTGGGAGAGGCGGCCGCTCTCCCACTTCGAGGATACACAGTGACCGCTACGGAGAAGCCCCGTTACCCCCCCCCTGGGACCGTTAGGGGTGAACACGGTCCAACACGGGAGAACTGTACGCCACAGTGGCGAGGGGGAGGTGAAAGCCAGCAGACAAGCGACTCACCTAACTGCAGACTCACCTCTAATGGCGGACACCTCGTGCCTCCCTCGCACTAAGACCACGCTCCAGACCAAACTAGAGGCTATCATGGCGGCATTCTGGGTGAAGCTGGAGAACTGGGCACTGCAACATGCTGCACAGCGGGCGAGTAGTCTGTTACCTAACCAGCAACCACCACGTAAACGGGACATACCCACGGCTCCGGCAGGGAAGAGGATCACGCGGAGAAGGCTGCGCAGGCCCCAAACCTCGCCTCAGCACAAGCTAAAGCAAAGCCAGTCACACCAGAGCCCGACTTTTGCCCACCACAGAAGACTCCCAATACTTACCACAACCACTATCCATGGGACTGACCGGCCCCGCAGAACGAGTCCAAAAACCAGGGGCACGAAACACCACATCGACCTGCACAGCCGTGAGCTACGCCACCACAAGCCGGAGGCCTGGAACTCAACCACGCAAAAGCATCAGACACTGCAGGCTGAGAGAGCCCAAGAGGACAGCGTCTGGCACCCAGCTGGAATCGGATGAGTGCAAGTAGCAGACCAGAGTCAGCCAGACACAGACTGATCAATCTGGACGTTACTAACATTCCCCTTAATGCAAGAACTGCCTTATGTCAACTACCTAACCGTAAAGTTACAGTTTATGTGCTGTCATTATCTCACCCAATTTTGAACTGCTTACGTATACATATGTTTATCTTAAAAGCTTACACATAGAATGAATAGCTAACCCTATCTAAAATGACAAGTTAAGTGATTTGTACACTAGCAGTGAAAACAAAACTCAGTTTCTCTATTATTGTTTACTTTAATCTTTTATTTTTTTTGCTGATTATGCGCTACGAACACAAGCCTGTCTAGCCTAACATTTGTAATCTTACTTAATAATGTTAAACAGCCTGTTATTTTCATTTTAAAACAAAAATGTGCAGACCTCTCATGCCACTGCTGATCCTATGTTTAACCATTCATGCACGCTGTTGTGGCGTACGTTTATGCTTTGTAATCACCTGCACGACAAAAATAAAGAATTCAAAAAAAAAAAAAAAAAATTTAAAAGGGCCTTGTTACCTCCAAAGATTGTTAACCCCTTCATATGAGAATGAGGCTAGTTGTTTTTTCCTGCGTAATTTAACATGTTCTCTTTGCACCCAAACACATTATAAATCATGGTAAATAATAGAGCTTTCTTCTTATACCTTACACATGCAATGCACAACTTTTTATTCATAGTGTTTCTAAACGAATTGTGCAACTAAAATAAAATATTTAAAATAGATCTGATTATTGGTAAAATGCTAATTATTGATAAAATGCAAAAGTGAACAGCAGTTTTAAAGCTAAACCTTTGCAATATTTGATATTCTTAGATTCTAACGTTAATAGCAGTCACAGCATCCAAAACTGCTAAACAGAAAGTATAAATTTACAGAAATTAGACCCCCGAGGTATTTATGACAATTTTTACCTAACTTTATAGCCAACCGCTGACAAATCAATTTTAACTTATTTTTGTTTCATTGTTGGTGTGAGGAATTTCTCAGACCACGTCTGTCCCACTGCTGTAGAGACCACCAAATTATATTCTACCACTGCCATAGATTTGTATCTTCCTCAATACAGCAAGACCCAACATGCATACTTTAACCAGGTTTTTTGTGAACTGATTAAATGCCAGACATGCTCTAATTTTGACATTTGCTATAATATCACTGTCTGTGTCACTGTACTGACCAATATCAAAATGTTACATTATTTCTTACTTTAGCTAACCCTAATCCTATCTAACCCTAATCTTATGTGGCCCTAATCCTATCTAACCCTAATCCTAATTATCCTAACCCTGATCCTATGTGATCCTTTCCCTGTCTATCCCTAATCCTATGTGATCCTAACCCTAATCCTAAATGACCCTAACCCTATCTCACCCTAATCCTATGTGATCCTAACCCTATCTAACCCTAATCCTATGTGACCCTAACCCTGTCTAACCCAAATCCTATGTGATCCTAACCCTATTTAACCCTAATCCTATGCGATCCTAACCCTATCTAACCCTAATCCTATGTGTCTAACCCTAATCCTATGTGACCCTCACCATGTCTAACCCTAATCCTATGTGATCCTAACCCTGTCTAACCCTAATCCTATGTGACCCTTACCCTGTCTAACCCTAATCCTATGTGACCCTAACCCTGTCTAAACCCTAATCCTATGTGATCCTAACCCCGTCTAACCCTAATCCTATGTGATCCTAACCCGGTCTAACCCTAATCCTATGTGACCCTAACCCTGTCTAACCCTAATCCTATGTTATCCTAACCCTGTCTAACCCTAATCCTATGTGACCCTTACCCGGTCTAACCCTAATCCTATGTGACCCTAACCCTGTCTAACCCTAATCCTATGTTATCCTAACCCTGTCTAACCCTAATCCTATGTGATCCTAACCCTGTCTAACCCTAATCCTATGTGACCCTTACCCTGTCTAACCCTAATCCTATGTTATCCTAACCCTGTCTAACCCTAATCCTATGTGACCCTTACCCGGTCTAACCCTAATCCTATGTGACCCTAACCCTGTCTAACCCTAATCCTATGTTATCCTAACCCTGTCTAACCCTAATCCTATGTGACCCTTACCCTGTCTAACCCTAATCCTATGTGACCCTTACCCTGTCTAACCCTAATCCTATGTGACCCTTACCCTGTCTAACCCTAATCCTATGTGACCCTTACCCTGTCTAACCCTAATCCTATGTGACCCTAACCCTGTCTAACCCTAATCCTATGTGATCCTAACCCTGTCTAACCCTAATCCTATGTGATCCTAACCCTGTCTAACCCTAATCCTATGTGACCCTTACCCTGTCTAACCCTAATCCTATGTGACCCTTACCCTGTCTAACCCTAATCCTATGTGACCCTTACCCTGTCTAACCCTAATCCTATGTGACCCTTACCCTGTCTAACCCTAATCCTATGTAATCCTAACCCTGTCTAACCCTAATCCTATGTGACCCTAACCCTGTCTAACCCTAATCCTATGTAATCCTAACCCTGTCTAACCCTAATCCTATGTGACCCTAACCCTGTCTAACCCTAATCCTATGTAATCCTAACCCTGTCTAACCCTAATCCTATGTGACCATTGCCCCATCTAACCCTTTCCAAATCTGATCCAAATCAGAATTAAAGGGCGCATCTGGTACTTACTCTCAGCTCTGTGTGAAAAATTCCGGCCGCTCAGAGCTGTCAATTCCTCCGAGCTCCCTGTGTTCAATTTAACCAAGTTCTACTGAGCTAAGCCCCGCGATACACGGTTAGCCCATTGGCTGAGAGCGCAGCTGTTTTAATGTTGGGAAGAACAATGTGACCTTTATTTAAACTGATTTATCTAGAATTAATTTCTTGATGTAAACATGGAGGCCTGAGTCGGTCTGAAAGACGTTACTCACCCCCGCTGATCGGGTCGGGCCCCGGCAGATCCTGTTCCCATGTCCAGAGTTGGGGCTCTTGGTACCGCTGAATGCTGCATGGAAGGACAGGAAGTGAAACTAATTTTATTAAACAGAAAATGACGTCTTACTGAATCATGATCCACTACATTAGCAAAGGAACACAAACAAGCAACGATTCCCCATTACCGCACGCCAGTACTACTGGTAACAGGGAAACAGAGCCCTTTAACCCCTCATATCCCTAAGCAGTTTAACATATGAGACAAGTACCCAGAGACAGGAGAGCAGAACGCGGGCATGGATACTACAATACTTCTGTCTTACTGGCGTATAGCTAGATGTATTGGGATTGTCTCATGGTGATGATGGTTCTGTAATTAGCCTCATGTATCACCTGACGCAGCTTCCGTTTTAGCTGTCTGTGACCGTGACTGGCGACATGAACTGCGACCATCATTCCCCAGAGCCAGGAGGCGGCTGGGTGAGAAGTCGGGGTGAGTGGGTGAAGCCACGCTGTGAGTCCATGGGCTAGATGGCGGCTGTAAGGTGTGAGGAGGAATTTTCTCTCTGAAAATCACACAAAAAACATGGCACACGCAAGCGTTACAGACTAACATCATCACAGGTGAACTTGGGTAAAATATTTTAGCATTTACTTACAATCTGCACAGATCTGCATTCGAAAAATTATCACTTATGGAGTTATTTACTAAAGTGAGAATTCAGAGTGAAGTTTAAATGTTAGGCCAGAGTATGTAAACTGTAAGTAAAACTTTTTGACTTTAGAGGGACATGGTTGGCACCATAAGTCAATACATCACATTAAAGTGGTTATAGTGTCTAGATTCCCCGGTGCTGTCTTACCATTCAGATTGAAACTTTTTTTTAATGTTTTAATGCTAAACCAGAATCCCTGGCAGCCCATCCCATTTGTGCTGCTTGGGTTAATAAGGAAGCATTAGCCTGAGCAGCAATGGGCAGCTGTGATTGGCTGAGAGCATCAGCTGACCGCTTTCAGCCTATCACAATGCCTATTATTGGCATGAGTTTATATGGCTACAAGGAAGTGTTTAATCTCTGCCTTAGCCACAACTTCAATGGGGCGGGACTATGGGAAGCCAGGGACCCTCATTCAGTGTTGTTGAAAATGACTCTATAACCACTTCAATGAGCTAAAATAGTTATAGTGCCTAAAGTGTCCCTTTAAGTGAATAACCCTGTTATAGTTTTGGTAACAAAGAAAAAGCAAATTTATCTCCTAAGATACCAAGCCTGTCCGGAATGCATAAAACAAATAATACTGGAGTTAAGATTGCATTAAAAAGGAATACTGATAAAAGTGCAAAGCATATTTCAAAGTCACAAAGTATTATATAGCAACATTAAATCAAAGTCCATGTTTTCTATATTAAGCTTTTATTGTAGTTTAATGGCCACATTGGGGAATTTAATGTGTGTACCAGTTATATTGAAATAGAAATTGGAATTTTGTGGTTACTTTCTGGGTCCAGCACAACCTTCGCCAACACCCAGACCTTCTTGTTATTATGGGAACACGTTACGTACCGTCGCAATAACACTACCACCTTTTCCTGCTCAGGATACATTGAATGTATGACCGATCCAATGTCTGCGTCCAGATTCCATTCCTGCGTCCTCGGTTTCGACATTTGTGGAGAGGTTTTAGGTCGTTCTTCAGACACTTCATGCCGCTCTATAGATTTGCAGTTTTTGGGCCGCACGGGAGTGTACCACGCCACAGACTGTAGGGAATCAATATTAGAATTTAGGATAATATAGATTAACGGTTAATAGAAACCAATCATATTTTTGAATGAGTGGAAATCTTTTTTAAAATAATTTTATGTTAACTAAACGGCTTCAATACAAGAAGCAGCAGAAGACAGATGTTGTTGGCCTTGGAGTAATCTCCCAGAGAGACTAACACACAATTTCTATGAAGACAGGAAAAGGGCTCTAAGCCCCTTGTTTGGGGCCCATCATTGAGTCCCCATACTATATCCAAGGGCCCTCACTGGATGGAACAGGCTCCAAGTTTACCATCAATGCTGCCTGCTCAGGTAAATTGAGACCCCCTATGACATTGAGAATAACGAATAAAACGTGCAGGATTTATTTAAGCGTGTATTTTATTGCGATCACATGAAGTCTCTCCAAGCGAATGATATTATTTATATTTATATATAAAACCTGAGGTTCCGCACTTAATGTTTCTCCACTTACTTGCACCTGGTATAAATCGTCTGACCAATATATTATAACTCCGTGTATAAGAGAGAACTCTGGGGACATAGTATTGATCATAAGTGAAGGAACGTCGATTATCTATGTTTGTGTGCTATTAAATAAAGCAATGTCCCTTGTGATCCACACCAAAATACCAACTCTCCCGAGTGCTCTCCTGCATCACAATGATTTATTCCTACAGGACTCTCCTGCTAACTAATTCTATTTGAGGGGTGAAAAACGTCCCTTCCATTTTATTTTTAAATGAAGAAAGACTCACATGGCCATTGGCGTTGCTCAGTATGGTGGTACAACGTCGTTCGGTGATGAACGTTTTCAGCTCCTTCCACAGGAAGTCAGATGGTGGATTGTGAGGAACGTTTGCTGTGGCTGCCCACACCTGCCAATCAAGCAATATCATTTTATTTCCTGTTATCATAGAATGTAACATAGAGCACTGAGTGTGTGATTACAGCAATCTGCTCCTGCTATTAAGTCACCAGAATGGGAGAACTGGTATAGATGGCACCATGGATTACAAGCTTATATTGATTATTAGATTATTAGAAAGACAGACTGGACGGCAGGTTTATAGGCAGTGGTGTATTTAGGATTTGTGCTGCCCTAGCCAGGACGGTGCCCAGTTTAAATTTTCTCCACCCCTTCCTGTCAAAGCCGCACCTTGACTGACAGACGCTCACTCACTGACAGACGCACACTCACTGACAGACGCATACACTCATTGACAGACACACACTCTCATATACACTGACAAACAATGACATACCCACACACTATTACTTGGACACACTCTGACAGACGCACGCACTCACTGACCGACACATACACACTCACTGACCAACACATACACACTCACTGACCAACACACACACACATTCATTGACAGACACACACAATTACAGACACACACATTCATACTTACAGACACACACACATTCACTTACAGACACACATACATACATACACACTTACAGACACACACACATAGACACTTACAGACACATACACACACACACACACACACTTACAGACACATACACACACACACACACACACTTACAGACACATACACACACACACACACACACACACACTTACAGACACATACAAACACACGCACATACACACACTTACATACACATTTCAAAATTAAAAAATTATTATTTTTTCATGTTTATGTAAAATCCACCCAGGCTCCCTGGGAGAGCTGGAGTGGATTCCTTACCTGCGGTCCAGTGTGGCTGCTGGGCGGGCAGGCAGGGGGCGGACAGGCTGAGTAGGCGGCAAGGGAGCTTTAATCTTCCTGCTCAGCTCCCTCGCGCGCTGCTTAGTGATGTCGGGAGCCGGAGTAACGTCATATTCTGGCTCCAGGCTTCATTAAGCGGCACGCAAGGGAGTTGAGCAGGAAGAACTCAGGTGAGCATGCTCCCACGCTGCCCGCAACCCGCAGCCAGCCTCGGGGGGGTTCAAAAGTGGCCAGCCGGCCAGCTCTTGAGCCCCCCAGGACACGAGGCAAGCGAGGAAGTGCCGCCCAATGCAGATGCCTTGTTTGCCTCGCGGAAGACACGTCCCTGTTTATAGGGATGGTGTGATGAGAGCCATACATGTAGGAAGTAATGAATGAACCTTAGAGAGATTGTAAGAACAGGAGACTTAGAATGACAATAAAAATCTGAGCTTTAAAGGGACAGTATGGATAAAATCCTTAGAGGGACAGCAACACCTCCCCTGGCAGTGACTGACACAGCCTGCATGAAAACAAAAGCTTAATTTGCAATCAGAAATTTGAAATGTTTAATTGAAATGTTTTTATCTCTTTCTCTGTAAATTGAACTTTAATCACAGACAGGAGGCTTCTACAGGGTCTAGCAAGCTATAAACAGAGCAGGAGATAAGACATTTTAAATTAAACAGAATTTGCAATAAAGGAAGTGTAAATATTAGATGAATCTTTACAGGAAGTTTTTAGTCTGGCTGTGTAAGTCACATGCAGGGAGGTGTGCCTAGGGCTGCATGAACAACAGTGATTTGACTCCTAAATGGCAGATATTTGAGCAGTGAGACTTCAGAGGCATGATCTACTCATACACCAAAACTGTTGCATTATGCTAAAGTTGTTTTGGTGACTATAGTGTCCCTTTAAAGGGACATTATGGATGGGTTAGTAGAGGAACCTAATAGACTGGAGCGTATATGAAAGGGAGTTTTAAAAAAGAGATTTTAAGTAATGATACTTAGAGAATGACTATGGATAAACTCCTTAGAGGGACGATATGAATGAGTGCCTTAAAGGGAGAATATGTATAGGAATCTTAGAGGGACAGTGTAAATATGAAACTTAGAGGGACGATATGCAATGGAGTTGCAGAGGGTCAATGTGCACGTGAGTACTAGAGGGACAGTATGGATAGGAGTTTTAGAGAGACAGTTTAAATAGGAGTCTTAGAGAGACAGTATAAATGTGAAGCTTAGAGGGACAGAATGGATGGGAGTCTTAGAGGGACAGTTTGGATAGGAGCCTTAGAGAGACAGTTTGGATAGGAGTCTTAGAGGGACAGTTTAAATAGGAGTCTTAGAGAGACAGTATAAACATGAAGCTTAGAGAGACAGTTTGGATAGGAATCTTAGAGGGACAGTTTTGATAGGAGTCTTAGAGGGACAGTTTTGATAGGAGTCTTAGAGGGACAGTTTTGATAGGAGTCTTAGAGGGACAGTTTGGATAGGAGCCTTAGAGGGACAGTGTGGATAGGAGCCTTAGAGGGACAGTTTGGATAGGAGCCTTAGAGGGACAGTTTGGATAGGAGCCTTAGAGGGACAGTTTGGATAGGAGCCTTAGAGGGACAGTTTGGATAGGAGCCTTAGAGGGACAGTTTGGATAGGAGCCTTAGAGGGACAGTTTGGATAGGAGCCTTAGAGGGACAGTTTGGATAGGAGCCTTAGAGGGGCAGTTTGGATAGGAGTCTTAGAGGGACAGTTTGGATAGGGGTCTTAGAGGGACAGTTTGGATAGGAGTCTTAGAGGGACAGTTTGGATAGGAGCCTTAGAGGGACAGTTTGGATAGGAGCCTTAGAGGGACAGTTTGGATAGGAGCCTTAGAGGGACAGTTTGGATAGGAGTCTTAGAGGGACAGTTTGGATAGGAGCCTTAGAGGGGCAGTTTGGATAGGAGCCTTAGAGGGACAGTTTGGATAGGAGTCTTAGAGGGACAGTTTGGATAGGAGCCTTAGAGAGACAGTTTGGATAGGAGCCTTAGAGAGACAGTTTGGATAGGGGTCTTAGAGGGACAGTTTGGATAGGGGTCTTAGAGGGACAGTTTGGATAGGGGTCTTAGAGGGACAGTTTGGATAGGAGTCTTAGAGGGACAGTTTGGATAGGAGTCTTAGAGAGACAGTTTGGATAGGGGTCTTAGAGGGACAGTTTGGATAGGAATCTTAGAGGGACAGTTTGGATAGGAATCTTAGAGGGACAGTTTGGATAGGAGCCTTAGAGGGACAGTTTGGATAGGAGCCTTAGAGGGACAGTTTGGATAGGAGCCTTAGAGGGACAGTTTGGATAGGAGTCTTAGAGGGACAGTTTGGATAGGAGTCTTAGAGGGACAGTTTGGATAGGAGTCTTAGAGGGACAGTTTGGATAGGAGTCTTAGAGAGACAGTTTGGATAGGAGCCTTAGAGAGACAGTTTGGATAGGAGCCTTAGAGGGACAGTTTGGATAGGAGCCTTAGAGAGAGTTTGGATAGGAGCCTTAGAGAGACAGTTTGGATAGGAGCCTTAGAGGGACAGTTTGTATAGGAGCCTTAGAGGGACAGTTTGGATAGGAGTCTTAGAGAGACAGTATAAACATGAATCTTAGAGGGACAGTTTGGATAGGAGCCTTAGAGAGACAGTTTGGATAGGAGCCTTAGAGAGACAGTTTGTATAGGAGCCTTAGAGGGACAGTTTGTATAGGAGCCTTAGAGGGACAGTTTGGATAGGAGTCTTAGAGAGACAGTATAAACATGAATCTTAGAGGGACAGTTTGGATAGGAGCCTTAGAGAGACAGTTTGGATAGGAGCCTTAGAGAGACAGTTTAAATAGGAGCCTTAGAGAGACAGTATAAACATGAAGCTTAGAGGGACAGTTTGGATAGGAGTCTTAGAGGGACAGTTTGGATAGGAGTCTTAGAGGGACAGTTTGGATAGGAGCCTTAGAGGGACAGTTTGGATAGGAATCTTAGAGGGACAGTTTGGATAGGAGCCTTAGAGGGACAGTTTGGATTGGAGCCTTAGAGGGACAGTTTGGATTGGAGCCTTAGAGGGACAGTTTGGATAGGAGCCTTAGAGGGACAGTTTGGATAGGAGCCTTAGAGAGACAGTTTGGATAGGAGCCTTAGAGGGACAGTTTGGATAGGAGCCTTAGAGAGACAGTTTGGATAGGAGCCTTAGAGGGACAGTATAGATAAGAGTCTTAGAGGGACAGTTTGTATAGGAGTCTTAGAGAGACAGCATGGATAGGAGCCTTAGAGAGACAGTATAAACATGAAGCTTAGAGGGACAGTTTGGATAGGAGCCTTAGAGGGACAGTTTGGATAGGAGCCTTAGAGGGACAGTTTAAATAGGAGTCTTAGAGGGACAGTATAAACAGGAAGCTTAGAGGGACAGTATGCCCTGGAGCCACAGAGGGACAATGTGCACATGAGCATTAGAGGGACAGTATGCACGGGAGCCACAGCAGCATTTATTGGAACCTTACAGAGACAGCATGAATTGGACTCGTAAAAGCAAACAATTAAACATGCCGTCAGCTTTGAGAAGTACTGGACACAAAGAGAAATGGCAGCTGATGTTCTGACATTATTCTCAGGACTCTGCATTAAAAGCATCCTTCATTTTCTGATTACAGAATCCCACCTCTATCTCCCTACATTCTCACCGTCACCGCACAGGCTGCCGTGATGCGGATCTTGGGTGGGAATCGGTAGACAGATACTGGATGCCCACAGACGTTCTGCTGGAGGATGTAACCCCCAATGTCCTCCTCTTCTTCAGGAGAAGCGTTAATGATTCGTACAAAATTGCCATTTACTTCTACAATCTTCAGGTTCCCAAGAGAGCTATGAGTCCACACAGGGAGAGACAGGAGATACAACAAAATGATGACCTTAATTTCCAGTAATACGAGGGAGAATGTTAGATGACAATAACTGTGGAAATACTTTATGATAAAGTATAAAAACGTGTATTTAACAATAAAAAACAAGAGTCGTAAAACAATATTCGGCTTTACGAGTGACTATAAAGTAGTATATGCTGATCCTTTCCAACCCCTGCCCAGCCTATGACTAAGTACCCAGCATTTAAACTCTCCGTGTTCTCCATGACTCTCTTGGAGACCCCCGTATAATGCTACATTAAAGCTACAATTGGAAAAATGTATCAAAATAAACTGAAACCTGTAAATATCTTTTGTGTGAACCTCGATCTTTGTTAAGGTAATTATAGTTATAGTATCACCCCAATGGCCATTAGATTGTAAGCTCACCTGCCACGTCAAGGTGAGTCCTGCACTAACAATTCACCTTGCTTCCTTCAGGTTCAGGTAAAAAAATATGTAATGAGACAGAGTGGGGTATTTTTCTAAACGCCTACATACTTATCAACACAATAGAGATTTGTTATCGGAAGCTATGGGAAACAAGGTGAATTGTTAGTGTAGGACCCGCCTAATAGGTTTGCCTTGACGTGGCAGGCGAGCTTACAATCTAATGGCTATAATAAAAAACCTCTAGTAATTTAAATGTGCACAGGTATTTGAAATAACGCTTTTCTTTGGTTTTTATTGTATGTATTGGGTCTGATGTGTACTATGGTCGTTGCTGCCGCCCAGGAGTAGTGGGAGTTTGTGCACTGGACTTATTTTTGTATAGTTATAGATTTAATCCGATCCTGTGCCATTATAATGTTTTATATAGTGGACTTTGTAAAAATGTAATTTTTTATAAAAGTAACAAACTCCCTATGCAGAGAGCAGAGCCTGGCACCAATCTATTGAATGTAACCCGATAAGGAACTGCATTCAATTAAAGGGATCCTATAGTGCAAAGAAAACGACTATAGGCTCTTGGAGGGCCCCCCTTCCCTGAGGCCCTCCTCCCTCGGTGCTGAAGCGGTTAAAACCCCAGAAATAATCCAATTCGGCGCTGGTGTCCTCTCCTCCACCCGGCGACGTCAGCTCCCGAGTGGAGCCAACATGCATGCGTGGCCAGAGGCACGTGCACATTCAAACCAACCCATAGGAAAGCATTACTCAGTGCTTTCCTATAGGGATCTTTTCTGACTCTGGGGATGTCCAGCATCAAATAAGTGCCACTAGAGGCTGGATTAACCCTCAGTGAAACATAGCAGTTTCTCTGGAATTGCTATGTTTACAGCTGCAGGGTTACAACTAGGGGGACCTGGCACCCGGACCACTTCATTGAGCTGAAGTAGTCTGGGTGCCTATAGTGGTCCTTTAACCATCCTACCGAGGACACAGAGAGGCCAATAGGGGGCAGCACAGGACATTGAGATCTCTATAAGGTGAACTAACCAGTAAAGTATACCGTTCACCCTTTTGGGAATCAACAACTCCCATAATGCTGAGTGAGCCACAAACGTAGGATTTGATAAAACACCAAATCTGCAATTAGTACTAGCAGATACAATTCACTTACAGACTCTGCCCTTCCCTGGTCGGTGCACAACTAGGATATTTAACTTGTGCCCAGACTGTGATAACCGTGCCTTAGGTGCAGTTTGTCAGATCACTCACCATAATTGCAGCACTTTGATGTAATGGCTGGCTGAGGGTTTATGTAGATAATACTTGTATTCTGTATTGGTTTTGACTATTTTATCTGCGGAACGTGTAACCAGGGCTCAACACATGGTGCAAGAAAACAGACAGAACAGCCACTTAACATTCACTTATTATATAAGATTCATAGTTTAATTTACTACAACAGAGCGGACGATTCTTCCATGTGACATTAAATCCATAATTCACCATTTCTACCATCACAAAGTATTTATGACTAAGGCTTTAATATGAATTAGTAAATTATAATGTCATTTCTATAGGTGCTAATTAGGTTATTTTTAAATAGATTGTGTTGATGTGAGTTTGGAGTTTAGGGGTAACTTTTATTTTTTCAGATCCGTTGTCATTCTTCTCTAGAGAGCAAATTCAATTATTTAAATAAAATTATATTTTGTAATGTTACTGCGCACCCACTGTTGGAAATCAAATGCTAATTCATGAACAAGCCCCTTTCTATCAAAGCTGTAAAGAATTACTCAATGCTCTATCACCCCAAAACCAGCAAAATTCTGCGACCCTTGTGTAGTCAGCCAATTAGTATTATGTTTAATTTTAGATTTCATTATACAAAATCAGGATCATCATTCTCCCCATTATATGAGATCCTTTCAAAAGGAAATTATGGGGGTTCTTGTCTCACTTGACCGATATAAAGATGTGTAATTCATGAGGTCTCAGAGTAATTGGGCAGTTTCTCAGAATATAATTTATTTCCTAGATTTATCTCCTATTTATTTATATTCAGCCTGGTACTCTGGCCATACTGATGGATATAGATGGGTGATATCAGAGTCAGAATTCTATCAGAGAGATACAGACAGCAGACAATCTAAATGTGATTATTTTTTAAATGCAATTTCTTTAACTAAAACAAGTATTAAACCCCTTTATTTAAAGTAGTTTTAATTTCTCATATAATGTGTTTCTTAATATTTTTGATGATAATTAGGATGTGGACTCCCACTGGGCCATGGATGCAGTGCGTGAGGGGGAGACTAATTCCATGGGCAGAGTCTAACGCTATGTCTGTTAACCTGAGGAGAACATATGGGATCAAGAAGGATTTTCCCTTTTTCCAGCTTAATTTAAAATTGCCCCAAGATTGATTTTCACTTTGTTTTGGATCAACAGCAGATTCGGGGAACATGAACGTTTGGACTTGGTGGTCTCACGCTGTTTCATGGTACATGGCGTTTTTAATGAGCGGAGAGATGCTAATTAACAGAGGACATACCTTGCTGTGGCGGATTTGTGGTTGGTATCAGCATGGTGTGAGTTTTTATTCTTTGAACTTAAAGTCTTCCTCATGGAGGATATTGATTCTCGTTCCTCGCCTTCCCCCAGAGAGTGGCCATTGAGTAATGGAGTGACTCTCTGGAGTGACTCTCTGTGCTCAACGTGTTTATCTTCTAAATGGGAATAAATAGCTGGTTAATGTGTGTAAATAAATCATATCAGAATACATATAGCGAGATGGCCGATACAGCGAGATGGCCATTCTACCCACAGCAGTGACAACGTTTCCAATAAAACACGCACTCTGTACGGTTACTGACAACAATCCCAAGAGGTTGAAACGTTGACATTCTGTTATGATTTTCCGATAGACGTTTTATCTGTATGATCTGCGAATGCTCTCATTCTTGGCTATGTATTAATTAGTTTGACAGGAACCTGGGCAGATACATGTGAGGTGATTGTCAGACTACTGGTTACACACCAACATATTGTATAAATAGTATCTGTATATAATACCCTGTCATCGGGTATCTCTCGATGTTAAAATATATCACTTATTCATTAAATAAAAATGGGTTTTATGTCCAATACAACTTGTGAATAATAAAGATTCAAATCTATTTTAAATAGCCTGACATTGACATCTATTTAGCAACTTAAACCCAATCTGTTACCTACAAAACTCAACAGTTTTATACAAATTGATATAAAAAATCATGGTGTATTACTCTCACTTTTTTCCCACCAGATATTAAAGTACTCGGCATCACAGCACCATAGCTAAGAACATGGGAAGTGGTGATGGTGCTATGATTTTATGTGTGCCATGCCTCGCTTTGGGTCAAATAGTTTTTGAGCTTCTTCTGCAGGTCCACACATAATGCAGACACATCACAGTGTGAATCTGTCCAACATGGAAAGCAATTACTGGCTTAGAGTGCTGGGACCGGTTAACATGAATCTGGTCTGTCTGAAAACCAGGGCACAGCACCCAAAGACATAGCACCACAACCACTGCAATAAACTATAGTGGTTATGGTACTTGGAGCTGAATAAATGCAATCATGGAAATGTTCTGTGAAATAAAATGAAAATAAAATAAGCTACGACTCCAAAAGAGAAATACAGCCCAAAATATATTCACAAAATATCTAAGGAGATGGAGGACGCTGGTACTGAATCGAAACGTAACATACAAACTTAATAGATGATTCTTTAAATAGATCAATATAACATAAAACATACTTTATTAAATGTCATAAAAACAAAATAAAGTGGCCACTAAGTATCATTACATTTGTCTGTCACGTTACAATAAACAAGTTCCCCAGTAACAAAGTCTCTAGAAGTGTAAGCTGAATAAGGGCTAGATTTATGGTACTTAAAGTGCCCCCTGCTGGCTGTCAAACATATGATCAATTCCTCATGATTCCTGAACATGTTCTATACTTACTACATGTTTGATCTAATACTGGCATTTATTACATGCTGTATTTATAGTAGAAGCTTATCAGTACGGAGAGATATAGTGATGTAATATTCATTGTGTGTAAGAATAAAGGCTAAAGACAAACATTTCCTTAGCTTTTTGTAAATCGCAATAACCTGCGGCTGATGTAGAGGATTTGACGGTTTCGGAAGAGTCTCCTGAGTTTAATGAAGTTAAGGTCTCCGACGAATCAAGCAGACAGGATTTAGCAAATTCAGAGGCTGCGCTATACATTGACGAGGGGAAGGAATTAATCAGAGGGTGCGATGGGTGTGGGATCAGGGGGCTCTGCATCCGGGTATTACTCATCCTGGGAACAGAAACAGCAATTATTATTGAAAGCAGTAACCTTAAAAAACAATCTCACATAAATACAAAATATAGAGACAAGTGTCATCAGGTGTCGATCATACAGGTGTAATATCTCTGCTACAATCACTAATAATACAGGTAAACCTGATGTAAAATTAAAGCCAGAATGTGTGGGATTTCACTCACTGTTCCTCTTCTTCTTCCAATAATGATTTCAAGACATCCAACTCGGATCTCAGACCCACGTTCGCCTTCTGAATGTTATCTAACTCTTTCATTTTTACCAGCAGGAGGTCTTGGACTTCCTAATGGGACAAAAAAGGTGACATTAAAATGTATGGCAGGTAGAGGGTGATTTCTGAGTGTATGTATCACTCGGAGCTGGTGATATGGCTCTTCTTGCTATTGATCATGATAATGGTTGCTGCCATTGTCCACCAGCCTGGTGCTAACCGTCTACTTGGCGTTTAATTCCCACCACCTCACCCGTCAGTTTGAAGTTTGTTTTCTCCAACTATTAGAAACCCCTACCAATGTCATCCTCTCTCTCTCTGAGGGGAGCAGAGGTTGAGACACTCTGTAGAAGTCGTTCTCAGTAATGTAGGCGTTGTGGTTAATATTACTAATGATAAAATGAGTTGTCCTAATCACATCTCCGGTAATAACATATGTATTTGATATCTGAATATAGAGAGCTGCAGGGTTCAGTGCTCAGCCTATGGAGAGCTGCAGGGCTCAGTGTTCAGTCTATGGAGAGCTGCAGGGTTCAGCGTTAAGTCTATGGAGAGCTGCAGGGTTCAGCGTTAAGTCTATGGATAGCTGCAGGGTTCAGTACTCAGCCTATGGAGAGCTGCAGGGCTCAGTGTTCAGTCTATGGAGAGCTGCAGGGTTCAGCGTTCAGTCTATGGAGAGCTGCAGGGTTCAGTGTTCAGTCTATGGAGAGCTGCAGGGTTCAGCATTAAGTCTATGGAGAGCTGCAGGGTTCAGTGTTCAGTCTATGTAGAGCTGCAGGGTTCAGCGTTCAGTCTATGTAGAGCTGCAGGGTTCAGCGTTCAGTCTATGTAGAGCTGCAGGGTTCAGTCTATGGAGAGCTGCAGGGTTCAGCGTTCAGTCTATGGAGAGCTGCAGGGTTCAGTGCTCAGTCTATGGAGAGCTGCAGGGTTCAGTGTTCAGTCTATGGAGAGCTGCAGGGTTCAGCGTTAAGTCTATGGAGAGCTGCAGGGTTCAGCGTTATGGAGAGCTGCAGGGTTCAGTGCTCAGCCTATGGAGAGCTGCAGGGCTCAGCGTTCAGTCTATGGAGAGCTGCAGGGTTCAGCGTTCAGTCTATGGAGAGCTGCAGGGTTCAGCGTTCAGTCTATGGAGAGCTGCAGGGTTCAGTCTATGGAGAGCTGCAGGGTTCAGCGTTCAGTCTATGGAGAGCTGCAGGGTTCAGTGCACAGTCTATGGAGAGCTGCAGGGTTCAGTGTTCAGTCTATGGAGAGCTGCAGGGTTCAGCGTTCAGTCTATGTAGAGCTGCAGGGTTCAGCGTTCAGTCTATGTAGAGCTGCAGGGTTCAGTGCTCAGCCTATGGAGAGCTGCAGGGCTCAGTGTTCAGTCTATGGAGAGCTGCAGGGTTCAGCGTTCAGTCTATGTAGAGCTGCAGGGTTCAGCGTTCAGTCTATGTAGAGCTGCAGGGTTCAGTCTATGGAGAGCTGCAGGGTTCAGCGTTCAGTCTATGGAGAGCTGCAGGGTTCAGTGCTCAGTCTATGGAGAGCTGCAGGGTTCAGTGTTCAGTCTATGGAGAGCTGCAGGGTTCAGCGTTAAGTCTATGGAGAGCTGCAGGGTTCAGCGTTATGGAGAGCTGCAGGGTTCAGTGCTCAGCCTATGGAGAGCTGCAGGGCTCAGCGTTCAGTCTATGGAGAGCTGCAGGGTTCAGCGTTCAGTCTATGGAGAGCTGCAGGGTTCAGCGTTCAGTCTATGGAGAGCTGCAGGGTTCAGCGTTCAGTCTATGGAGAGCTGCAGGGTTCAGTCTATGGAGAGCTGCAGGGTTCAGCGTTCAGTCTATGGAGAGCTGCAGGGTTCAGTGCTCAGTCTATGGAGAGCTGCAGGGTTCAGTGTTCAGTCTATGGAGAGCTGCAGGGTTCAGTGTTCAGTCTATGGAGAGCTGCAGGGTTCAGCGTTAAGTCTATGGAGAGCTGCAGGGTTCAGTGCTCAGCCTATGGAGAGCTGCAGGGCTCAGTGTTCAGTCTATGGAGAGCTGCAGGGTTCAGCGTTCAGTCTATGGAGAGCTGCAGGGTTCAGTGTTCAGTCTATGGAGAGCTGCAGGGTTCAGTGTTCAGTCTATGGAGAGCTGCAGGGTTCAGCGTTAAGTCTATGGAGAGCTGCAGGGTTCAGCATTCAGTCTATGGAGAGCTGCAGGGTTCAGTGTTCAGTCTATGGAGAGCTGCAGGGTTCAGCGTTCAGTCTATGGAGAGCTGCAGGGTTCAGCGTTCAGTCTATGGAAAGCTTCAGGGTTCAGTATTCAGTCTATGGAGAGCTGCAGGGTTCGGTCTATGGAGAGCTGCAGGGTTCAGTCTATGGAGAGCTGCAGGGTTCAGTATTCAGTCTATGGAGAGCTGCATGGTTCAGTCTATGGAGAGCTGCAGGGTTCAGTCTATGAAGAGCTGCAGGGTTCAGTGTTCAGACTATGGAGAGCTGCAGGGTTCAGTATTCAGTCTATGGAGAGCTGCAGGGTTCAGTCTATGAAGAGCTGCAGGGTTCAGTATTCAGTCTATGGAGAGCTGCAGGGTTCAGTATTCAGTCTATGGAGAGCTGCAGGGCTCAGTACTCAGTCTATGGAGAGCTGTAGGGTTTAGCGTTCAGTCTATGGAGAGCTGCAGGGCTCAGTGTTCAGACTATGGAGAGCTGCAGGGTTCAGGACTCAGTCTATGGGGAGCTGCAGGGTTCAGTACTCAGTCTATGGGGAGCTGCAGGGTTCAGTGTTCAGACTATGGAGAGCTGCAGGGTTCAGTATTCAGTCTATGGAGAGCTGCAGGGCTCAGTACTCAGTCTAAAGAGAGCTGTAGGGTTTAGCGTTCAGTCTATGGAGCGCTGCAGGGCTCAGTACTCAGTCTAAAGAGAGCTGTAGGGTTTAGCGTTCAGTCTATGGAGAGCTGCAGGGTTCAGTATTCAGTCTATGGAGAGCTGCTGGGTTCAGTCTATGGAGAGCTGCAGGGTTTAGTGTTCAGACTATGGAGAGCTGCAGGGCTCAGTACTCAGTCTAAAGAGAGCTGTAGGGTTTAGCGTTCAGTCTATGGAGAGATGCAGGGCTCAGTATTCAGTCTATGGAGAGCTGCTGGGTTCAGTCTATGGAGAGCTGCAGGGTTCAGTTTTCAGTCTATGGAGAGATGCCCGGTTCAGTACTCAGTCTATGGAGAGCTGCAGGGTTCAGTTTATGGAGAGCTGCTGGGTTCAGTCTATGGAGAGCTGCAGGGTTCAGTGTTCAGACTATGGAGAGCTGCAGGGTACATTTACTGAGTTGTTTAATCTCTTTAAAATAGGTTTTATTCCACTGATAATGTTTAATTAGTCCCAAACAAACGATTCAGGTAAGTAGTCCTGTTTCTAAGATAGATGAGGATTTTCCAATCTACTCTCTGCCTCATCCCCAATTCCAGATCTCCCCATTGCCCCCTTCGGTTACCTCCAAATTCAAGCGATCCCTGGTCAATAACCAAACCATCAAAGATCAGAAAAAAATCCTTCCATGTCCGTTACTGCGCTCTATCCACATACATGAAGTTATTACTGTAAATAAGTGCAGATTGATTTGAGCATGTGGCTGATTCCTGCAGACTCTGTGGCGTTAGATTCACTGGGCTGCACTGCAGTAACACAGCAAATCTCACACATTCAGCTAGACTGCACTCTGCGAGCCTCACTAACTGCATTAAAACTAAAACATTTATTAACACAGTGATAAAAGGATGCCTTCCATCTCGCCATAAAGTATGGAGCAGACGTACTGTATGATGGGGGACAGAGTATTATCACTTATTACAAATGCAGCTAACACAGAGCTACAAAGTGGCAGAGAAAGATTGAGGACCCTGATCTTGTGAGCTTACAATCTACATGGTGGTGACATTAGAAATGGCATCGCCATTCGCCACAAAATACTGGAATCGTCATTCAGAGGTTGGCGTAGGGTAACAGATACTTATAATTTTTTATGTAATATAATGCAAACATATAAATAAATACCTTGGTTTAGAGCACCCACTGACTTAGCCCTGCTCTGTGGGGGCGGCCATCTTTAAGGACTCCATGGTCACATGCACAGCTTATCCAACCAAAAACCATGCAAGTCAGAGGAGCTAGCCTGACCAGGCCTCCAAAATGTGAACCAGGTAAGTGATTTTTCTGACCAAAGAGGGTAGGTCTGGCTATCGTACCCTGACTCAGCATGTGCGAGAAGCGAGCTCAGCCGTTCAGTACTTTATTATTATTATTATTGGTATTTATATAGCGAAGCTTATTCCGCAGGACTTTTCAGTTTTATAAAGGGGGGAATTTAACAATAAATGAGACAATAACAAAATGTTACAGGAACAATAGGTTAATGAGGACCTTGCTCAAAAGAGCTTACACTCTAGAGGACCAGATGGTACCTTACGTTAAATAATGCTCCAAGTCAATGGAAAAATACGATTTAAAATGAGTAATCACTCACTGGCAATCTGTGTACTTTCTGGAGAGGAGCATTTTTCCAGGTCCCTGCCCCCTGCGCATTGCTTGAGGGAGGGGTACTCACATTTTTTGGAGCACTCAGGGGGTTCTGGGGATCCCCAGCATTTGAGTTTTGTTTGAATAATGTTTTTTATGGTTGTGTGGCTATGGCTGTAGACAATTAGTTAGTTGCTGTTCCAGATGGCTCTTAACTGCTGATTATTCAGGCCATCCCGACAGCTCCATAAAAAAACATTTTTGTTGATAAAATAAATTCGACTCCCATTGGAGCTGTTACGCAATGCACTTTCTGCTCTATCAGGATCCTGTAACGTGAGGAAAGGCTGTTACAGCCAAAATATGATTAAACAACTGTGCGTCCGCCCAGCAGGTAAACCGCACATTAACCTGTTTAACAATTATTTTATACTGTACATGAAAGAACACTCACCGGACATATTGATATTTAAATACATACATAATATATACATAATATATATATAAACAAAATATAAACATAATATAAACATACTATATATATACACAATACATACTATATATATATATAAACATAATATATACAAAAAATATATATACTATATATATATATACACACAATACATAATATATATATATAAACATATTCCATACATACTATATATATACACAATACATACTATATATATATATATATATAAACATAACACATACATAATATATATATAAACATACTATATATATACACAATACATACTATATATATATAAACATAATATATACAAAAAATATATATACTATATATATATACACACAATACATAATATATATATACACACAATACATTATATATAAACATATTCCATACATACTATATATATATATACACAATACATACTATATATATAAACATAACACATACATAATATATATAAACAATATAAAAATAATATATACAAAAAATATAAATATTAATACCGTACTCGCATGCATTAACTATGCATGTATAAAGAAAAAATGAGAAAAATCAATATGTAAGTATGCAAGAAAAAAATCATTTATTGTACACTAGTTGTGTGTAATTCATGCAAATAGAAAAAGATCTATTGTAGCAAATTAATGATCTCTCCATAAATTCATAGTTAATGCATGCGAGTGCGGTATTAATATTTATATTTTTTGTATATTTTATGAGGTTATATTGGGGATGAACCTCTAATACCTGCACCATTACGTGATCGAGTGCCAGCACTAACTATATTTGTTTAAACATAATATATACATAATACATATAAACATAATATAAACATAATACATACATTATATATATATAAACATAATATATACACAATACATACATAATATAAACATAATATAAACACTATATATATATATATATACACACACACAATACATGCTGTCCCATGTATGCCAAGCTGTGTGTATGCAGAATTATAAAGCAGATTAATGCCTTGATCTCCCATTGTCTAAGAAGAGTCCAGGACTCGATTGGGACCTCGGAATTAAAGAATTTTGCAATAACATATTGGTTTTAGTTAACGCACAGTAATCAATGTTGCATCGGCTAAAAAAAGTTTAGAAAAATTACCGAGAATTTTTCTAAACTTGACAATTCTGCCCTAAATTAATGTAAATTAATATTATCCCATTGATACAATTTTTATTTCCTGTAATACCACACCTGGCCACAGAGGGCGTCTGGTAGAAGCTAAATGAGACAATAACACTTGGGCAGGTTTGTGCCAATGTGACTGCATCAGAGGCAGACTGTCTTTAATTATTATTCATTAATTATTCATATAAAATTTATTTTATTTATAAAGCGCTGGATACTCGAGTGGTACTCCTGCCAGACATAATACGGGTAATATATCAACGTTCTTACACTCACAGTTAGCCTGGGACATGTAACTTTGGCTATTCTAAGCCATTAGAAGCTTAGCTAATCTGGGTTAAAATTTCCATAAGTTTCCAAGTTTGTAAACCTCCCAGTTTAGTGAATAAACGCCTGAATTAGAACCTCTGACAGCTGGCGGGAGTATTATTTACAAGGGCCTTGTTGTATACTTTGTGTTTGGTTTTCGGCTCCGAAATCCTGTGAGTTTGGAGATTTGCTCACTGGATCCTGGGACGTGTCCTTTATTCTGTAAAGAACAGGAAACCCGGAATTTCGTGCGTTATCAATGCTGAGATTGTTAGTCTCAGCGACGCCTCTTACCGAACACAATTCTCCATATTATTTTATGTCAGAGGAAATTAAATGACAGTCTCCATGTGAAGACCATAATGGGCCCTTTGTTGGATAATTATCAGAAAATGACAGACACTGACCTCCAGCCTGACCTCCAGGGCCCGAATGTGCCGAAGTTCGTGAACACGCTCCCCGTCCAGCTTCTCAATGGAGCTCCTGTTTTCCGCTTCTTCTGAGAGGAGCTGGGAATAAAGCAAATACACTGTTACTGTCAGAATTCAGCCATTTTTATTTACCGTTTCTGCATATATTACATCTTATTGTTGATATAATGTATTAAATTGCAATTTGCCATCTAACTCATTAACCAATCAGGCCTGTCTGAGAGATGAGTGCACCCCGGCCTCCGATTAACTTCCTCTGAGAAACACTGTGTGCGCAATGGGGTATAAATGGGCGCCCCCACAGGATATGATTTTATTTCTCCTACATTTCATATAAAGCGCTGGCCTTATGTTGAATAAACAAACAGGTAATTCGCTAAAATGTGAATTGTCTGGATTTCAAAGTGAATTTCAAATTTAAAGACAAATAGAAGGAAACAAACTCTCCAAGTGAGCGAGGCTTCTAGTTTAGCTGTTTTGACTTTAAATTTGAAATTCACTTTGAATTACTAGCAATTCTCACTGTAGCGACTAACCCTGCATATCTGCCAGACGCACGGTGCTCATTGTAAAACGCACGGCCTGCACAACACCACCTGACGCGTTCTGGCCTTGATTGGATTCTGCGATAATGGTCGGGTCTGTGATTAGAATGAACCCTGGCTATTTTGTCTGCCCTAAACCAATCAATGAACATTATGTGATGACAAATGGTGTGTTCAAGTGACTGCAGACTGCGTGGTGGGGGTTGAAGTGCGTTAACAGGGGTGCCAGCTGTGGACAAAGTGGTTAAAGCCAAAAATCAGTGCGAGACTTCCCTGCAGGGTGGTTAATGAGCTCTCTGTATGCCTGGTCAGACCCTACCTCCCCTCCATCCCTATCAATGAATAATAGGAGGGGGGCTATAATGACATGAATGGGGGATTGGAGTGGGCTCTGAATATTCAGATATTTCTCTGTGGAATTGGATCAGATGAAAAGTACCTGATGGAAAGTACCAAGCTCCCTGTGGGATCACCGGCTGAGCCCATTAATCTGTTATTTCATTATTGACAAACTACGGATCTCCAAATATTTACCCAGAGACTCATTTAAATAGCTCATTGACAGCCTTGAGAGGGCAGGACGGACACATTGGCCCTAATAGGTGGTGATGAGGCCTAGGTAGGACAGAGGTTAAAAAATTACTTAATCATTTGTTCCGACACTACAGCATGAGGGTTATCCACTAATCAGCCAGCAGCAATCTGTGACAATAATGTTATATTTATTTAGGATAAAATAGTGAATTCAGATACAATCCTCAACTCTGATACACTGACAGTTTCTTTATCCACCTCAGCTACTTTGGGAACATTATGGGCTCTCTGCTCACAATATCTCAGTACTCCCTAAATAATATAGAGCAAGGCTGTTTATTGTGTCCGTGTCAGGTGGCTCTGTGTGCGATATGGTGACGCAAGTTGGAGGACTCCTCGCAATGTACTGAGATCAAAGCCAGGTCTCCCCGTCAGATTGACGGCAGAACCAGTAATAACGCGTGTTTCGTTATACACCCCCTCCCCTCCACCCTTCCTTTCAAGTAAACCCAGATCATTTGATTCCCTCGCTTCTCTCTGTGAATTTGTATCTCATCCATTTAGATTGTAAGCTTGTTTGGCAAGGGCCCTCTTCAGCTAATCTTACTATATATAGAATCTGTATTCTATGAATTCTTTTTCTTGCTTTACCTGTTGAACAGCGCTGCAGTTAACGTTGGTGCTAAATAAATAATGTTAGCGTCAATAAATGCTGTAAGTAAACCAATGTTTGTGCTAGTAATAAACTAGTTGTGATACGTGGTCTTATTCAAGAGAAATTGGAGAATTGTTACAGATATCACTTTACCTGTGACTGATGAATTTGGAGAAAGGAAATTATGGTACCCCCTCACTCAGGAAAGAGACCCCCCCTCCCGCCGTCAGATTAACCTTGTTCGTCTCCCGTCTCAGACATCAGAGATTTCTTTATTACCCAGCCGCGGGGAGTTCAACGCTATAATTATAATTAATTTCTATTCGTACACCTTACACGGGTGGGGGATGCTCACAGATTGTACGGTTCACAGAACACATTGACCGATGTTAAACTTTTTGCTCTTTTCCTGAATTCTGAAACCTAAAGAGCAGATATTTATTGGAGGGTTACACGAAGTCCATGCCCCAATTCTTCTTCTGCCTACATTCATCTTCAGCGGATAAAATAAATAATCTCAAACTCGCTGAATGCGGACATTGGGAGAATGAGGAAACCCTGGTACACGGAGAACATTTGGGGTTCAATCTGTTTCTCCTGTTACCCTCTATACGGGGACACAGAATCCTAACTGCAACAAGGGCTGTGCCGCCATAAATGATGCTACGGGCGCCAATAAGTAAAGCCGAGACTTGCCAACCTTACTGGAAACAACGTGATTGAAATACAAGGGATTATTTGTAATAAAGTTATCAATAGACTTGTGCACGGTGAAGAAATTTGGTTATTCTGAATAGATCTATCCAGAAAGAGATTCAGGATTTATGGAGGTGGTGGTTCAGTTCGGAATAATTTCTTCCCTGCAATTGTTTTGGCATCACGGACAGAACTTTGAAAAACAAATCAAATTAAACTATTTTGTATGTTGTCTGTTTCTTTTGTTTCGTGATTTGTCGCTATAGCGATTGAGGGTTCAGAAACCAGCCGCCGATTGCCCCACAAAATTACCATCATTAGGGTGCACAGGGCCTTACTCTAAGTTCTGGAGCTCCTTTCTAAGGGTCTTATCTCCATTCTAAGTGTCTAATCTCCAATCTAAGTGTTGTATCTCCATTCTAATGGTCATATCTCCATTCTAAGTGTCGTATCTCCATTCTAAGTCTTGTTTTGCCATTCTACTGAATTGTATCTCCATTCTAATGGTCATATCTCCATTCTAAGTGTCGTATCTCCATTCTAAGTCTTGTTTTGCCTTTCTAATGAGTTGTATCTCCATTCTAAGGGTTGTATCTCCATTCTAAGGGTCGTCTCTCCAATGTAAGGGTCGTATCTCCAATGTAAGGGTCGTATCTCCACTCTAAGTGTCATATCTCCATTCTAAGGGTCGTATCTCCATTCTAAGGGTTGTATCTCCATTCTACTGGGTCGTATATCCAATGTAAGTGTCGTATCTCCATTCTAATGGTCGTATCTCCATTCTAAGGGTCGTATCTCCATTCTAAGGGTCGTATCTCCATTCTAAGGGTCGTATCTCCATTCTAAGGGTCGTATCTCCATTCTAAGGGTCGTATCTCCAATGTAAGGGTCGTATCTCCATTCTAAGGGTCGTATCTCCAGAAATCAGTTACACCTGCTGTAATGTGGCTGTTTTTCCTGTAGCAGGCAGTATACTTAAGGTGGTGGTGATATCATCGAGCACATCAAATTCCCCAGTGCTGCTTCTAAACTAGGGGTGCCCAAAAGGTAGATCCCCAGATGTTTTAAAACGACAGCTACCATGATGCATTGCCATTCTAAATGCATTCCAAATACATGCAAAGCATCATGGGAGTTGTAGTTCTACAACATCTGGGGATCTACATTTTGGGCAACTGTTCTAAATAAACTAAGAAAACCCCTGTGCTGGTCATTACCTAAATCCAGGGACACTGCGGCTATAGCACTGGAACAGTAGAGGGCGACACAGAGCTGAATACAGGGGCGGACTGAGAACCCTCAGGGCCCCCGGGCAAAATAAATCAAGGGCCCCCTTACAGGCCCCACCCATACTCCGCAGCAAGCGCCACCCATGTCCCGCCTCCATGCACCGCCCCAGCCACACCCTACACCAGGGGTAGGCAACCTACGGCACTAGTGCCATGCACGGCACTCAAGGTGCCTTTGCACGGCACTCAAGGCTGCTAGAGCCAAACAGGCTCTGGCCTATCAGGCGTCTCAGTGAAACTTCAGATACCTGCTAATACAAAAAGGTGGTGAAAGACAATCCTCAATTTATGCATTGCAGCACATAGAGGAAGTGATCTCAGATCACTTCCTCCCAGCACTTGTGAATGGTAATCCACACAGTAGTAGAGCAGCCTGCAACTGCTGTTGCAGCTCCTGTCCTCGACCTGTACCTGGCCAGCCTGGTCCCCACTGGAACCAAGGGAAGCCACACACACTGCTAAATATACACATAAATGCACAATAACCCTCCCCTCATACAAATAATACGAACAGCCCACGAACATACTCACAATCCGCAGAAACGTAACCTGCTAACAATCCACATACATGCACACAACCCCACATGCAGTCTCTCACATGCAATACCCCAAACAGCCCCCACACATACACACACTACCAAAGACACAACTTGACATATACATCCACACACACACAATTCCACATGCAGCCCCCATACACAGCCCACATTCATATGTATCATACACGATACCACAAACTACTCCTGTGAACATACACATTATAATAGCTCATATACGCACAAATATTCAGCGATACAAAGCAATTACCGTATAAATAACACAAGCAGAATACGGCAGCATACACACCTCAATTTAAAAAAATAGGACCGGCCCGCTACGGGACATCACAATCCTATATCGGCACAGTGCTGCTACAAGGTTGCCTACCCCTGCCCTACACAATCTTTAGACACAAGGAACAAAAGTGCAATAATCCCTTCGAGGCCCCAGTAGAGACTACAACTGAGGGCTAATGGGCCATGGAGGGGGGTCTTTCTAGCAGAGGCTATCTCAGTGTCCTTTAGAGAGTGTGTTAAAAAGAATTTCCTCCAGGTCCCATTAGAGACTATAATGGAGTCTAATGGGGCCTGGAGGGGGGTCTCTCCAACACTCTGGTTCCTATTCACAATATAGCAACACAACATAGCTTGCTGATACCTAGGCCAAGTTAGCTCCTCTTACCTTAATTACTGTTGCTGGCTGGCAGTCTGTGGGCTTGCTGGAAGGCTGTGGGCTTACTGGCTGCGGCTGGCAGGCTGTGGGCTTGCTGGCAGGCTGTGGGCTTGCTGGCAGGCTGTGGGCTTGCTGGCAGGCTGTGGGCTTGCTGGCAGGCTGTGGGCTTGCTGGCTACTGCCGGCAGGCTGATGGCTTGCTGGCTGCGGCTGGCAGGCTGTTGGCTTGCTGGCTGTGGCTTGCTGGCTGCGGTTGGCAGACTGCGGGCTTGCTGGCTGTAAGCCTAACTGGTGGCCTGTGGGCTGGCTGGCCGGCCTGTGGGCTGGCTGGCTGGCCGGCCTGTGGGCTGGCTGGCTTGCTGGCTACTGGGGCACTTGTAGATTATTTAAAGAAATAATCTATGCACAATAACCACTACTGCTCTGTGTAGTCGTTATGGTGCCAGGAGGGCCGGACCCCCCTTTCAGAGTAAGTAGTCAAACCGTTTAAGAACAGTTTGACAACTTACCTGGGGTCTGCTGGGATATGAGGCTGTAGTAGGGTATAGGAGCAGTGGTGCAATGTGTAAGGGGTGCAGTGTGTGTGAGGGGGTGCAGTGTGTGAATGTGTAGGGTGTGTGGGGAAATGTGTGTATGAGGGGGCTGTGTATGTGTGTGGCAATGTTAGTATTGGGGTGCTGTGTGTGTATGGGTGGGCAGTGTATGTGTGTAAATGTGTATGGTGTGTGTGGGTGTATGGTGGGCAGTGTGTGAATGTGTATGGTGTGTGGGGGCAGTGTGTTTATGGGGCTAGAGTTCATTCTCACCACTGCGACCACCAGGAATCCCTGGTGGTCACAGTGTTGAGAGTGAACTCTAGCCCGTAGCTCCAGGGCTAGAGTTTACTCTCGCAAGAGCCGTAACGTTGCCGTGGTAACCGCGGCAACGATCTGTGCTCGTGCAAGAAGGACCCAGAGGAGCTGCAGGCTGAGCTCCCGGGTCCTCTCTTCCTCCCTCCCCTGCCGGCTGCCCGCACGGTGCCTGCGGACAGGGGAGGGGGCAATTGCCCTCCTCTTACTCCCCCCCTTCTTACCCCCCTCTTCTTACTCCCCCCTCACTCTCTTCTTACTACCCCCTCCCCCTCTTCTTACTCCCACCTCTTCTTACTCCTCCCTCTTCCTACTCCCCTCCCTCTCTTCTTACCCCCTCCCTCTCTTCTCCTAACCCCCCTCTCTCTTCATACGCCCCTCCCTCTCTCTTCCTACCCCCCTCCCTCCCTCTTCTTACCCCCCTCCCTCTTTCTTCTTACCCACCCCCTCCCTTTCTTCTTACCCACCCCCTCCCTTTCTTCTTACCCCCCTCCTCTCCCTCTCTGTTCATTTCCCCCCCTCCCTGTTCATCCCCCCCTCCCTGTTCATCCCCCCCTCCCTGTTATTTCCCCCCCTCCCTGTTCATCCCCCCCTCTGTTTATTCCCCCCCCCGTCCATTCCCCCCTCTCTGTTCATGCCCCCCCACCCCCTCCGTTAATTTCCCCCCACCCCCTCCGTTCATTTCACCCCCCCACCCCATCCGTTCAATTCCCCCCCCCCCATCCGTTCATTCCCCCCCCCCCCCATCCGTTCATTCCCCCCCCCCTCTCTGTAGCGTGGCCGAGCTGCTGTCCGGTCAGATGCCCGGCCGGAGTGATAGGAAGGTGCACACTGAGTGTGTACCTTCCTGTCAGTCCGGCCGGGTACAGGAAACAGAAACTCCTGTTCCGCGCGGAACAGGAGTTTCTGTTTCCTGTACCCGGCCGGACTGACAGGAAGGTGCACACTCAGTGTGCACCCTCCTATCACTCCGGCCGGGCACTGCGGACCGGCGAGCGCTACAGAGGAGGGGAGGTGAGAAGCTGCAGCCGCCTGAGCGCTCTTAAGAGAGCGCTCAGGCGGCTGCAGCATTTAAAGGGGCGGCCGGGCGGGCCCCCTGATGGCGGGCCCCCCTCCCGGCCGGGCCCTCGGACCATGTCCGAAGTGCCCGACCGGTCAGTCCGCCCCTGGCTGAATAGCATAGTAAGGGATTGTGAATAGGTAGGACAGAATGTGCTTTGATATAGAGAAGTAGGGAATTAAATAGTTTGAAAACAAATAGCCAAGCGGCAAATATAGCAAGGTTAGAAGATTTTTCCCAAAATCACTTCTTTTTTCCCAAGTTTTGCAATTCAAATTTCAATTGTCTATAGATCTAGCCAAACCACAATGATTTTATACAAAGTAACCATAGAGCCCTGCTTGATTACGGATGAGAATACAAAATGGAGTAATGACTCCAACACAAGCAGCCGATCGAGGAGAGATCAATGAATGCTGGGAATACACACGCCTGATGGGAGTTTTAGTTCACCTCCCACTGTTGAGAGGTAGGTACAATCCTGATACCCCTGCTGCACCCACACAGCCGTGCCTCCCACTGTTGAGAGGTAGGTACAATCCTGATACCCCTGCTGCACCCACACAGCCATGCCTCCCACTGTTGAGAGGTAGGTGCAATCCTGATACCCCTGCTGCACCCACACAGCCGTGCCTCCCACTGTTGAGAGGTAGGTACAATCCTAATACCCCTGCTGCACCCACACAGCCATGCCTCCCACTGTTGAGAGGTAGGTACAATCCTGATACCCCTGCTGCAACCACACAGCCATGCCTCCCACTGTTGAGAGGTAGGTACAATCCTGATACCCCTGCTGCATCCACACAGCCATGCCTCCCACTGTTGAGAGGTAGGTACAATCCTGATACCCCTGCTGCATCCACACAGCCGTGAGAGGTAGGTACAATCCTGATACCCTTGCTGCACCCAAACAGCCGTGCCGTTTACAGGTTTAGAAATATATTCAGCAAATAAAGCTACGAGAGAATCCGGATTGGCTGAGCCACTTCCTGGTCTGGTCAGAGCTCACTGCAGGAACTTCAAAGCCTGGAGTTTGGCAGCCAATGCAGGAACTTCCATGCAGGAACTTCTGCTCTGGTTAATCAGGGCTTATTTAAATGTTTACTCCAACCCATTTTTACTATACGTTGTTTTTTTTCTAATTATAATTCGTTATTGGGCATTATTCTTTCTTAGAGTTTCCTGGTCGATGGTCCAGTTCTCCCTCCCCACCTTGTGTCACACAGCACGCAGCCACCTGTTTAATGTCAGGCCCGCTATATGTATGTAAACCCTGTTCATCTCGCAGATCCAGCAAACAGACAATTCTCCTCCGCGCTCGTCTTCCCCACTTCGCTACTTGTCAAACAGTTAGACTTTCCGTAAGATGACGCATCTGGAAAATATGACTGTGATAGAATATGCCAGAGAAACCCCCCAGCTCCCTGTAACGGGGACATTTTATGCCCTTGGTAACTTCCTGGGAAACATTTCTAACAAATCTTTACTCCTGTGTTCCAAAGACCGTGAACGGGGCCAGCAGAGCGGGGGTTTGGACGTTCCTTGCCCACTGTGCTACAAATTAAATAAAGTAGGAGGACCATGTGGACCCAATCTCCAGCCAGATCCAAGCCTCCCGTGCCGTTCTGTTTAGAGGTGAAATATCCATCCGGATAGTAATCAGAGTGACACATCATAGGCATCTAATGAAATCACATGAAGTGACCATCACGTGTCAGTATTAATATGATCCAAATAAATGTCACGTGAACTCATAAACTTCTCTAAAATGTTATATTCACCTTTAAATCCGCCTCTGGTAACTCAGGGGTTAATGCAGACTGTGAGCACCTGTGATTAAACCTGCACATTATATCCCTCATTACTCGTCTTATCTTCTGACTGTTACTTTGATTAGAGAAGATGACATCTCAGCAAATAATATGTACCGGTGGGAATGTGTATGGAATGTACTGTCTCACACATTAGAGACAATATCAGTTTGGGGTTTAAGACCTTCATTTAAAGGGACACTCCACACCCTAAAGCAGCATAGCTTGCTGGAGAGCTGTGTGAAGGGTGTGTATAATATTCTAGAAACCATAACCACTTCCAATCATTGAGGCGGTCATGGTGCTTAGACTAATCCCTTCAGTGCATTCTCATGTCTAACCTATAGAATTAAAGGAGCGATCTGATAGCTGAATTAATTGCTAATTTTCATCCAACAAGCAATTTGTTTTCCTTTATTTTGTTAGAAATGCAATTTGTTTATTTGTAATTCTAGGTATGAACACATTGATGAATATGGATTACATTTGGATTTGTCCAAAAGCTACTGCACACGTTTACGGACCAGCAGAAGCTGCTGAACGTATACATTGCTGTTTAAAGCATTGATTTGCATACACCATCCACATTTGTGTTAAGGTTAAAGGGACACCCCAGACCCCTAAAGCAGTTTAACTTGCTGAAGTGCTTTATGTGTGAAGAATGTGTTTGCTTTTTTTTAATTTTACAAAAAGTGCAGATTTCAATAGAAATCAATTCTAAATGAACCTTGTTACACTCCACAGCCAGTCAATGAGATAACCACTCCTGTTACTTCCTGGTTTGTTTAGCTCAGTAGAGCTACAGTCAAGAGGCAGCAACTGTCCAGGGCACCTGCCTTGCAAAGACTTCTCATTGAGCTGCAATGGGAAGTCTGTGATTGGACAGCCACAGAAAGTGTGGGCGGAGTTAGAAGGGGAGGGCTTGTAAAGGCTGCAGACAGGAGAACTTAGATATATTTAGATATAACCCCCCAATTAAAAAAGATGGAATTAAATGCATGCACGTCTTCTTTGGGAACATAACTACTAAATAGAGATTTATTTTTTATTTTTTTATGTATTTTGCATTTGGGCAGCAGAGTGTCTGTTTTATTTAATATTTTTGGATACATTTTTAAATGTTTTTTTTTTTTAAATATTAAGCTATCAAAAATATATTATTCATATATATATATATATAATATGTCTATATATCATAAAGATATCAAAATATAAAAATATTTTTACAAAATAGTAAATCATTTTAAAAGCTTATCAAAAAATGTTTAAATCAAGGCCTAATTTTGCTACAGAGTTACAAAAGAGCAAACTCAGCACCCAGTCAGAATGGCCCGTGAATGCCGAGTAATATTGTATATGTTATATACCACAAAGAATACACTCTGTGGGGCAGGCTGGCTCGCTTGTCTCCCATTGGATGACCTAGTTTAGAAAACTAACACGTGCAAGTTTCAGACAGACTGTAACGGGTCCGGTCAAGCCATCACTCAGTTACCAGCCCACTCTTCTGACACAACTAAAGCCAAGCACATGCATTCCAGCAATATATGTGATATTATTTAAAGCTGGCTGAATCTATGTCTGGCATAAAAAGTGTCATAAATGCGTTCTTGCTGGTGGACTTAAATTATTCCTTCGGTTTATGATCAAGCAATAGACAACCAATGTCCACTGTAGGCCTAACCGCCTGTGACCTGTTCATTAAAAGGATTGGATAAATTACAGATTTTATCTACATAGACTTGAAGAAAAGAGATTTCACCCAGAGCACAGTATGGAAAATGGGATTTAATGATAACAGATTTAATATGCTCATTCGAAGCAAATCTATTATTGTGATAAAGATGAATGTTAAAATGATTTTGTAAAGAAGCTGAGGTTCCATTGTCAGTGTAGGCCTGAGTTACACGCTGGTCAGCCTACATTCAGGGAGGGAATGCCCCCATGACCTCGTTAAATAGCAAGGGGGACTTGATTGCTCTTTGACAATGAGCAGTGATTTCTGTGTAATGACAGCTATAGACTCTCATTACTCAGGATGTTTCACAGGACTCCGCAATCAAGGCGTTAATCAGCACAGCAGATACAAATCATTGTTGGTCTGGGACCGTTTTAGGACTGATTGTGTTCCAGCTGCCAGCTCTATACTTTATACGTAAAGGGCTACAGTTTAACCCTTTCCTGGCTCTGTTCCCTAAATTTAATTTGCAATGCTTGTGGACATAATTAATTGCAGGTGAAATTACTCAACGGATGTTCCATTCTTCGACAAGACGCCATCTTGTTTTTAAAGGAGATATATTTGTGCTGGGCCCTGTGTACCCCCTCAGGCAGCCTAAGGGCGAGGAGAACGTTTCATTGCACTGCCGAGAGACTGGTGAGTTCCCCTCACCCTAAATCAGGGCCTATGCACAGTATTAATGAGTCATAGCCAACACAGAATGTATTAAGCCAGCTCCCAGAATCATCAGGCCGTATCGTTACCCTAAGAGGCGTCCAAACCTCATATAACCAAAGGGCTAAACTGTGACATGAGCCGTTAGGGTACACCAGTCATTTCTCATAAAAGGAGCACACCTCGTACAGATATTAAACAATAACTAAATGCCGCCTTTAACCCTGAGCGTCAGGGAACAATGTTAGTAACAGGCCTAGCAGCAGGATCATATGATGTGTTTCAATATAATTCATAGGATTGTTTAACACAGACACTGATGGTGAGATTCGGTATAAGTAAAGGAAAGATAAATAGTTTAAACTTCGTAAAATACAAAGGGAAGGTGTGGTTTGGATCTTTCTGGAGATCGTTCCTCTGAAGCAACATGAGGAATCTCCTTACTAAGCGAGTTATCACAGTCACCGAGGTTCTGGGGGAGTGAATATATGTAGTTATTGGGATTTTTAGCAAAATGACATCTGCTCTCTTCATAACTGCACTACACACCTCCGTGTATTGTAAAATAAGGCTGATTTTACATATCTGAGCAGGAATAGTTTATATATCTATTTACCAATACGATAAATAGGCTCATTGTTTGCCTTAATAGCCGCAGATCCTGTGACACCTAATCTGCTGATTGATAAAACATGTTCAAATCTCCTCAGTCACTAAAAGACAAATAAACACCGGCTGAAGGGTCCTTTCATTTATTTAACTGATCTTAACTACCAATCAATATCATTTGAAAGGTCAGAGTGACACATCTATTGATCAAATAGGATCAAATGGGCCAGACATGGCCACCCAGCTAGAAAACCCAGCCATGGGGGGGAGTCCTGTTTGGATGTTGTCTTTGTTGCGTGTTTTATACCTTATTGTGTATAATGAATACATTGTGTGTGAAGATGGAGGTGGTCTGCTTAGGGTAATACGGCACCCGATCCATTAACGAGTTAATTTACTGAAACATTTTATTCTGCAATTTCTGTTACAGTTTGAATTATTACTAGTGATGAATCGTGCTGTGCGGATAAAGTGTATCTTTTCGCATTATCCTAATGTTAGCTTATTTCATAATTTATATATATATAATATATGCGGCAGGAAATTAACTCTGATAACGGAACGTTAGCGTTTGTGGGATTTTAATACGGAGAAATGAATTCACAGATTGTCCTGGGAAACTTCGATATTAGGCCTCCCGCCCATCCCGTTACTCCATCAAACATTACATTATTAACAACTAATTATTAACAAACATGATGCTCTCAGTGTGCGAGTGTGACAACACAAACCCATTAAACGTCAAACTATTTCTAGAACTCAGGTTAATATATTGCACTAACATGTTGGACACAATGTGCAGATGGCAACAAGCAACAAGGAACAACTCTAGCCCCTCTTATATCTCCTCACAGATCCATAGGTATGTCCCTTCTCGGTCTCTCCGCTCTGCCCGTGACCACCTCCTGTCCGTTGTCCGCACTCGTACAGCCAACTCGCGCTTGCAGGACTTCTCGCGGGCGGCTCCCTTCCTATGGAATAGCCTGCCTACCGCCATCAGACCCTCCCCTAGTCTTGCATCTTTTAAGAAGTGCCTTAAAACCCATCTCTTTAGGAAAGCTTATGGCCTCCAAGACTAACCAATACCTCACATACCTGTCTCTTGCCCTCTCCTAAAGGGCAGTCCACCTTATTTGATTGTAAATTCCTGTCCTAATGTGTTTTACACCCCACCTCCTATAGAATGTAAGCTCGTTTGAGCAGGGTCCTCTTCAACCTATTGTTCCTGTAAGTTTATTTGTAATTGTCCTATCTATAGTTAAATCCCTTCTCATAATATTGTAAAGCGCTACGGAATCTGTTGGCGCTATATAAATTGCAATAATAATAATAATAATAATAATAATAATAATTTGAACTGTGATCCACAGCAGATGCATTGTGATAGGTTAGAAATTAGTGGAGAACAATCTGTCACCAAAAGGGTTAAAATAACAGAATCATTCCTCCTTTGCTGGTAATCAGCAAAGTGACCACAAGAGGAGACTGATTTTACCAGAGTTATAAATAATAAATACATTAAACCACACAGCAACAGGTCACGCCAATACGTGCAAGGACACCATGCTATGGCAGGGCGAGGAGCAATTATAGACCATTAACGAGCTTTTATCTATGGGAATCATAGGGGGTTGTTTGCTCCTTCCATTAAAACATGACATTTTGAAATATAAAAAGATTAATTACAGAGTTAAAGGACAGCTATCATCAGTTTTTTAAACTGTTTTGCATTTAATGAAATGTATATGATTATAATTATTAATGATGGTGTATTAAAGTATATATAGATATTTTGTTGCGTCAGACTCTACTGTTATCTGAGCAGCTCAGACAGGCAGCAAGTTAGGTTGAGCATCAGTTGGTAAGATAACAGTAGAATCTGACCCATATATCATTTAATATCCATTAAGGGGACACTCCGGGGCACCATAACAACTTCATCCAACTGAAGTTGTTATGGTGCCAGGAGGCGCCTATCGCATTCTGACCTCTAGGTGTTAAACCCAAAAGGGGGCCTCCAGCTCGAATCTCAGCTCGCCAGCGGCAGCATCCCGCTTCTGACATCCCGGTTTCAGGAAGTGCGAAGTGCCGCAGGAGAAGGGCACCGTTGCTTGGCTGAGAGCCTGTAAAAGTTACGTTGCTTTTCAAGTCAATTTTTTTTTTTTGCAGTGCATATAAACGGTACAAGCAGGCGTGAGGTGCCCCAAAAGCAGTCCTCAGGCTTTTCCTCGCTTAACATGCGGGGAAAGTGGGTAATAAGCACAGTTTTATAATATAATCAAGCTTGGTTAGAATGTCAGCAGGCAGACAGTGTCGAGTATGAGAGACATTCATGTAAGCCAATAATGCTATGAAATCTGCAGTGTATATACCAACATTTTGATTAGACAGTGACATGGTAACGTAGCATGTTCGTATTCTAAAAACAGGTTTAAACTTTCTACTGAGGGGCGGAGCCTAACCACCGAGCCGACCAGACGTGCTGTAAATCAGCTCCCACAAAAAACGACGAAAACGGGGGTATAAACCCCGCTAACGGACACGTTCTGGAGCCTGAGTGCACCCATTGAATCAGGGTAACCATGGGGCGTCGAATGAAGCCACAAATGAGTAGTAAATCGCCCGGAAACCCGAAATCCGTGTATGGGGCCTATCTGTGCCGGAGCCAGGGAGAGACGGCAGCTCTCCTGGATGGTAATGCCAGATATCGACCCTCTCAAGCCCCCATTTCTATTCCGCCCCCCCCCTGGACCGGTGGGGGTTATCCCGGTCCGCAATCTGCTCCAAAAGCACGCAGCCGAGCAGACCGCACAAGCATGACACGGGCGTACTAATCAGCAGGCCCTTAACGAGACCACCTAAAATGGCGGACGGCAGACTATCCCGCATGGTGAGGATGTTGCAGCCACCGACCGCACTACTGAGGCACCCAGAGGCGATCCGGTCCCACCCCTGGGACTCACCTAAGGGGAGACAACAGGCGACCCGACCCAAAACGCCTCCACCACAGAAGAACGACAAACGGAACTGTAAATGCTGGGGAAGGAGGGAACTAACCCCGGGTATGAACTCATCTCACTTACCCATCCAAGCGCAACCTTACCCACCCGGGCAGCAGGCCGTAGGGCATAGAGCCCGTAAGCATCGTCCACATCGGCGGAGGAAACATAAATGCAAGCGACAGACAACGACCCGCTCTTCCGTCTCTCCCACAAGAGGAGGAAACCCGGACCCCAGAGGCAACCGAGTTTGTGGAACGAAGATGCAGGCCTGCACTCCAGCCTGGGGCTGGGGGGACACCCTCTCTGACACAGGAATTGCAGCTAACCACAACTACCGAGAGTCGGACACACATCGCCTTTGCAGAGCCGGCATCGGGTGATAGAGAACCGGATGGAGGCTGCATGTAAGCGCTGGTACGGGACACTGTCACTCTGCTAGCCTGCATACTCTGGTCACTAACATGCTCTTAATAGATCCTACCGGACGGTCGGACACGCTTTTGGACAATATGATGCCTATCTAACTGATCTTATACCTTGCTATGTAGGTAAACAGTGGCAGGTACAGATACACGTTATATGCTGCCAGCAAAAGCATTTTAGAGCTTAGACAGTTATGCAACACCGACACATACCTGCCACCTGACCTTACACACACTTGAGAACACATGCTCACATGCATTTGATTTATAAACAGGCATTACACTGTACAGACAGGGACCGGTGCATAGGGGTACCTTAATATTGTCTACATGCCCAAAACCAAACCGTTTAAGCGTTAGTCTAACTGGGTGATACTAAGGGGCAGGAGGCGCTAGACACCAATGGAAGCCGTGTTACAGTTCACTTAGTCCATACGCAGGTCATACCCGCTTAATGTACGTGTTATGTGATTGTCTGCTATGCTACAGTTGTTATATTCTGTTGTGATATGTTCGGTAGTTTTTGGAGCGAATCTAGCCTGAATCGTGCTAGATTTACTAACTGCATGTCTAGGAAATTATATTGTATTTTGCTATTCCTTTGACACTCTAACACGTCATGCAGTGCTCATGAATATATTATGTTGTTCCTGAACGACAAGTTAACTATTTAAAAAACGAAGCATCGTTATCCCAGAAATGTAATAGTTTAAAGCTGATAATGTTTAAACCCTCTACTGTAATCAAACTATACATTTCCCTCCTTCTCTTCTGTACCCCATCAAAAATGCTTCAATAAAAGAAAGATTGACAAAAAAAACCAAAAAACTTTCTACTGTGTCACAAACATAAGAAATTTAGGTACAAGAGTAAAAAGGCATGCATGAGTGTGTTTTTAGAGACCAGACTTGTGATTTGCTTATCTATGTCAAGTGTACCTCTGTGGGCACTGTGTGATTATGTGAATCCGCACTTACTGGAGGAGCAGATAGGGGTGGTATAGGGTGCTGGTGTAGGTCACAGCTCCGGTATTGCGTTGTTAGACTGGATGTCGTTGGATATGTGTTGGTGAGTAGCAAGCAGGATGAACACATGTCTGAACAATATATCTGGTACTGGTGCTTGTGTACGTGTTAAGAGGTGAAAGAGTAGCCATAAACATATATCTGCATAAGAGGTTATGAGTTGCGGAATCAGTGTCCATGAGTGGCTGGGTAGCGTTCATTTATGAGTGTGGGGTGGCGGATAAACGCCCGCCTGTCGATTATTCACCCCAATCCTTCAGGTGGGAACCGTGTCCGCGGCATCTGGGGTTCAGTGAGGTTGGCGGTCGGCCAGGTGGTAACCGGCTGTGCCGTCCAGCTCCGGGTCTGTAGTGGGGCTGGCATCCTGTGGCCATGGACTCGGGGACTTCTGAAGACCGGGTCCTTCCCTTTTGGGACAGGTCGGGAGGCCATGTTGTTGGTGTTGCGCCGCCTTTGGCAGGCAGGTCTACACCTGCGTGGTCGATGCACTGGGGTTGTTCCCTTGGTGGCCCTCAACCCAGATGGGCTAATGTGGAGGTTTGTGGACTGCTTTTTAACGGCTGTGCCCGAGGGTAGCTGAGTCCCATTCCGGCCGATGTCGCCTTGTGTTCCCGCTTTTCAGCAGCAGTGGCGGTTCCGCCATGTGTCGGGCCTTAATCCGTGCCCAGAAGGCCTCGAACAGCTCGTTTAAGCGTGTGGTGAGTGACTCGCTTGTGCTGGGGCTGTGTGTCGGAGGCCTGCTACCTCCACAGGGTTGCGTGTCTGCCATTTTTATGCGGCGGTCTGCTTGCCGGTGTGGTGCGCGGCTAGGGCTGATCTCCGCATTTAGTGTCCATGGAGACATGCCGATCGAGATAGTTGGGACCGGGATAACCCCCACCGGTCCCAAGGGGGGGGGGGGGGGGGCAGCCGTGTGCTGCGTGTGTTTGTGGGCCGGTAGAGTGGCCGTCACTCCCTTGCTCTGCGTGGCATAGGCCCCAAGCCTCAGCTCTGTCATTCCGGCATTCATTCTTGGCGTGTGAGGCATCCCCCGGTTCACCAGTGTTTGTTGAGTAAGTTGTGGTAGGCGGGGGTTCAGGATTGATCAGTTTGACCCGAATTTCAGCCGGTTTTCAGGCCCAGGCCCAGGAGCTCAGAGTTTGTGATTCTGTACAGCTTTAGAGTCAGGCCACGCCCCCATTTCAAGTCAATTTTATGTCAGATTTCAGAAGCCGGATGCCACCTGGGGGGAGTTGAAATCGGTGCTGGAGTCAGCTTTGGGGTTTAACTGTTCCAGCCTGGCACCATGACCACTTCCTTTAGATGGTAACAGTTCCACATGCCAGCCAAGAGACTGGGGGGGCTGAGTATCGATAAAGCTGGCTGAGGGGCATACATTGGCACTCACTCCCTGGCATTGAAAGGGCTACCAGAACACCATCAGCACTGAGCCCACTCACAGGGCAGAGTCTTTATTTCAGCTAATAAAGGGTTGCCTCGCCGCTGAAGGTGACACAGCTCATCAAATCTTCCATTAAATATTTAAATGACCCAAATTAATTTATACACAACGTTTCATTATCGAGTCGCAGCTACTATTTCCTCCTCCGTCAGGTCTAAAAATAAGAGCTGTCCTAGTTTATAGATAAAGTTCTGTAATCTGCCGAATGTAAAGCAAACCCCGGAGCAATTCTAGGGCAACAATGCTAAATACGGAGCAAATACAAGACAAATTCCACTGGTTTCCAAGGTGACTGCTCTAGTTTTAGCAGTTTGCTCCACTTTCTCCTGGAAACTTTCTTTCTGGGCGCCAAAGGCATTTCACACCTGGGATAAAGAGAAATGACACCGAGACAGAGAGAAGAACCCACCGAAAGCCTAAGATTATTAAGCCATTTAGGGATTATTCACAAATAAACGAGCTGTGCCACAATTCATACCGATGGAAGATGAGAACCTTCTCCGGGTCAGTTAGATAGATCTGATTTTATCTTCCACCTATTTAGGGAACAAATCATTCTCCGAGTGTTTAGTGAATAAATCTCTTGGTGAAGCTATCGCACAGCATTTATTAATAACAATTAGTAAATATCGGTATATTGGAGGCGATACTTTGCGGTCACCGTTATTAGAATAGAGACAGAGGTCCAATGCGTAATTTGGGGTACTCTATATTTCTAACACAAAAAATAGGTCAAACGCTGTCAAAGCATCATTGGAATTGTAGTTTGACAAAGGATCTAACTTGTATTGTATCCACAATTTATTAACATTTTTTGATATGAGAACAGAGATGGCCAGATTTGAGAGGTTATATAAAGACCAAATTGTCACCTTTCAGCGCTAGAGGATCCTGGAAATCATTGAATCTCCTGCAACGCAATGCGGACAGGTTCATTAAAAAAATGATTCAATTTATAGGCAACATGTCTGCACTATATATTTAATACCACACATCGCCACGCCAGGTACTGTAAGACCAGTGAAAAGGTAATAAATTGATATAACAAAAAGTCACATTCTCTTTCACAGTAAATACTCCCATCAGATTTATACTACTTTCATCGACCCAAACTCAGTGCAATTGTCCCAGTGGCCTTGAAATTGTTCAGTTTCCTTTAACACAGCACCACGCACTCTGCTCTACTTTAAGAACCTACTTTCACCCCCTCCAATCTGTCTGCCTGAAAACACTTGTTAGCCCCCGCTGCAATATGTTTATAAAAACACGTTCCTGATTTGACTCTTGTTGAATGAAACCCGCTATTTGTTTTATGAGACATGCCCTCTTACAATGCTGCCCTCTGCTATTTCGGAATCAGGGGCATTTGACCATCCTCTGGAAAAAATAGAAAGTCCCCCCTCCCTCCCTTACGATATAATTAGGAGTATTTGATGCTGAACACTGATAATTTGTATTTGTTTTTTAATTTGAACATTTTATTGTAAGTGGAATTTGCTCTGCCTGTAGTTACTGCTGTACAGACCCAGTTTACTGTCCAGTAAAACACTCACTATTATTCACCCTAAACGGCTGCTCTGTTACGCTAATCCTTTCCCCGACGCGTTTCACAGGTTAGGGGTAACACAGCAGTCAGTGCGCTAATCTATGGAATCTGGTAAAATCGGACTAGATTGTCAGCTTGTTAGAGCAGGGTCACTTCCGCTGTTTGCTTATATCTACTTTTGTCATTTGATTGTTTTTACATCCTATTTGTACAGTGCTATGGCATTTGTTTGCACCATATACATAGAAATGATAATGTGTATACTGAGATATGGGGGAGCAGGTATTAGATGACGGGCACATTGGTTTGAATATGGACTAAACAATGAACTATATGGACTATTTGTGTTTAGATTCAGACTCCATTTCTGTATATTGTATACAGCGGTGGGGTGTAATGCACAAATAGCGGAAAGGATGGGATTCCACAAAAATTGGCCCTAAACTGTGGCCCTGCCCGCACTGGTCAGAATAATTGCAACTATGGAACCTGAAATGGTTTTATTCTATTATTATGTAGAAATCACCAACCTATTCCACAGCGCAGTACAAAGTCACAGATACTACCAGTTACTTTGTTTCCCTGTTATCTCTCTTTCTGTTCACTTGATAAAATGAGTCTTTCCTTTATTATTTATTATTATTATTATTATTACTTTTTTGCCCTCTCGCTCACTTACCATATCTTATTGGTGTCTTCTTCTACCAACCACAAAATACTAATAAAAACGTATACAGTTCCCATTCCAGACATTTGTTTTGCTACGATAACAATATGGTCTCTTGGGCAATTACCATTTACCTTCAGATCAAAGACTCCCGTGTCCGGAATCAGGCGACTGAGATGGTCCCCCCTCCCCAGCCTCAGTCAGGAGGATTCACTTGGCACAGTGAGGATTCTTTGGGTAATTGGGATATTATGTAACATCTCACTGAATGTCCATAATCATTTAAGGCGCAGTCAACCCAAATACATATTTGTTGTATAAATGAAAACCTTGGAAAATGAATTATTGTATTTCATTTCAAATAAAAAAACATTTAAAAAAAAAAAAATGACATCTATCCCATATAGCACAGTGCAAAGTTCTAATTAATCCCCCCCCGCTTGACACTCCCAGCTGTAAATTCCTTTAAAGTAAAGTAACTGTCTTATCTCTCTTCCTTAGACCCAAACCATCCATCCCAGCAGCATGAAGGCCATTTCATTTTACTCGGCTCTACCCGCCCACCCTGGTTCCTTCTAACTATATAGCATGCACCTCCAGCTGTTTGGAACCAGAGCCAATCACCTCCCTATTCCCTTCACATGCTATCAGCTGCAGCAGTTATATTATTAACTCTCTCTGCCATCACATACAAATCCCTCTGCTACCTCTTGTCTCATACCCCCATTTTAACCTTTAGATTGTAAGCTCACGGGCACGGCCCTCTACCTGTTGTATCGGTCTGTTCTTATTGTGTTTGTCTTTTTCCCAATTGTACAGCGCTGCGGAATATGTTTGGCGCTTTATAAATGCCAGTAATAATAATAATAATAATAATAATTAGTGGCAGTAGGAAGAGATGATGTAATGGTACACGTATCTGTAGGAACAATAAGAAAATCCTGAGGATAATGGGATCCACTTGTGGTGGTGGTGGTGGTGGTACAATGGCTGCGATGAGAAGCAGTTGTCAGAGATGTTTGGGAGAATGTATTCATTAGAGATAGTTCTTGGAGATGCTTGGCATAATATACACTGATCAGGGCTGTCTATAATATGAATAGGACCCTGGGCAAAGCATTTTCGTGGGCCCCCTAGGCCCTGCCCCTCCCCCCCCCCCCAATTACACCCAACCCCCAATCACACTGAAAGACCTTCTGACACATACACACACACAGACAGATATATTAAAACATTCGCAGATACATACTGACACACATACACTGACACACAAATATATACTTATATACATTCAGACATACTGACACACACATACACTGACAGATATACTGAAACACACACAGACAGATGTATTGACACACACAGACATTCTGACACACACAGGGATACTGACACACACACAGGGATACTGACACTAACACAGGGATACTGACACACACAGGCATACTAACATACACACCGACAGGCATGCTGACACACACACACACACAAACATACTGACACACACACAAACATACTGACATACACACACAGACATACTGACACACACACACACACACACAAACATACTGACACACACACAGACACACTGACATACACACACACAGACATACTGACACACAGACATACTGACACACACAGACATACTACTGACACACACATTTAGCCACCCTCCAGGTTCTTACCTTTTCCTGGAGGGTGGTTTCCCTGGGGTCCAGTGGCAGGCTGAGGCAGATGGGAGTTCTCCTCTGGAACTCCCCTCCTCCTGCCTTTCTCCTCCCGCGCGGCTATTATCTCCGGTGGGAGGAAGTGACGCATGGCACTCACTTCCTCCCAGCCGGTACAGGAAGGGGCCCGGTCGCGCTGTTTAAGCGTCACAGCGCCCGACCGGGCCCCTGCACACACTTGCTTACCGGGTGGCCCGGGTGCATGGGCCACCCAGGGGAGATCCTTAGTTGGCGGGCCGGTGCGGCTCTGTGCAGCCGCACCGCCGGGTACATGGGGGCTGCTCAAATTGCGGGGCCCACGGGGCAGCTGCTCTGGGGCCCCCCAGGAGCAACCGTGCCCGTGGCAGCTGCCCCGTTTGCCCCGCGCTAAAGACGGCCCTGACACTGATCAGCCACAACATTAAAACCACCTGCCCCATCGTGCTATGAAAACATCTCTGATGCGTCTGTCAGGGTACCTGTGGTCTCTACCTCCGAAAGAGGTAGAGACTTAGTTGTTCCTCCATGCAGACGGTCTGATGGCTCCCTTCCCCGCGGTCTATCCGGTCATGCTAGGCCGGCCGCGAGGGAGTGACTGCCATTTACAGCATCTAGGCAGGAAGTAGTCATCAGGACACTCCCCCGGAACGACCTGTCAGTCAATTGCTGCAGGACCAATCAGGACGCCTCGGAGGCGTGGTTACTGCTCTGAACAGGGTATTTAACAGAGCTTCTTTCATTAGCTCATTGCCCTGTCGTGGTTCTAGCTTGTTCTAGTCACTCAGTGCTTGTGTATTCTATTATCCCTTTTGGTTTTGACCCGGCTTGTTTACCTTACTCTGCTTATCTCTGTTACCCTTGATTCGGCTTGTCTCTCGCTTACCTGTCTTCTGTTACCCTCGACCTCGGCTTGTCTTTGACCATTCTATACTGTACTACTTACGTTAGTCCGGCCATTCTAAGGTCCGGTATACGTATCTGGCTACTGTTTGTACTCTGCGTGTTGGATCCCTGTCCCGATCCTGACATTACGACAGGGCCAATGGATCCTGCAAGTACAAACAGTCAGCTGGCTGCTTCTGATCCTAGGTTTGAAGCCATGGATCACAGAATGGATCAGATGGCGCTTGCGCTACAGGCTCTATTAGCTTGTGCCAATAACCCACCAGAGGAGATACGTAATACCCCTGTTTCTCCTGTCGGTTCAGGTCTAGAGGTAGCCACAGTGGGTGCTTCTTCTCACATTACCCCCCCAGTACGCTATGGTGGGGCTCCTGAGAAGTGTCGTGGTTTTTTAAACCAAATTAGTATCCACTTTGAATTGCAACCTCGCTCTTATCCTACAGATAGGGCAAAAGTAGGATTTATTATCACCCTACTCATTGAGAAAGCTCTGAGATGGGCCAACCCACTATGGGAGAACGATAATCCATTAGTTTATAACTATAACGCATTTGTAGCTGCTTTTAGAAGAACATTTGACCCTCCAGGTAGAAAGGTTAATGCAGCCAGATTACTGTTGCGCCTGAGACAGGAGAACCAAACACTGGTGGATTATGCACTAGAGTTCAGGTCTCTGGCGGCAGAAATCAAGTGGAATGAGCAGGCGTATATGGATGTATTTTTGAATGGCCTATCTGATGTAATCCTTGATGAGGTTGCTACCAGAGAACTCCCTGAGAATTTAGAGGATTTAATTTCGTTCATCTCTCGTATAGATGAACATCTAAGAGAGAGACAGAACACTCGAGAGAGGAACCAGAGACCTTCTTTTAGGTTAGCTCCCGCTGTTCCAAGTCCTGACTCCTTGATATCTTTGCTTACTGAACCTATGCAGATAGGGCATACCCGCCTCTCTGAGGAGGAAAGACAGCACAGGAGAAGAGAGGGTTTGTGTATGTATTGTGGAGCCAAGGGTCATTTACTCTCGAACTGTTCTAACCGCCCGGGAAACGCTCGCACCTAAGTCTCTCTAGAGGACAGGCCTTGGGTGTTTCTATTTTGTCCTCTACTCCTGATTATAAAGATCACAGGCTTCTGCTACCAGTTTCCTTAACTTGGGGGAAGGAAGTAGTAAGGGCTATGGCATTGATAGATTCCGGTGCTGCTGAGAATTTTATCGACCAAGCCTTTGCTAGAAAGAACAATTTCCCATCCCAGCTAAGGGAGACACCTTTGGCCGTTGAGGCCATAGATGGTAGACCACTACTAGACCCTGTTATCTTTCGTGAGACCATACCCATTAATTTAAATGTTGGTATCCTACACATGGAGAATTTATCTCTTCTGCTCATTTCGTCTCCTTCCGTTCCCATAGTTCTGGGGTACCCATGGTTGAAAAAACATAACCCTATTATCGATTGGGAGTTAGGAGAGATACTCTCGTGGGGCCAGGGCTGCCAGGATCGGTGTTTGTGCAAGGTTTCTCCATTAGCTAATATTAACATACCGGAGAATCCTACTCAGTCCACAGAAAGACAAATACCAGACCTTTACCTAGACTTAAGGGCAGTGTTTGACAAGAAGAATGCCGATTCTTTGCCTCCACACAGGTCATTTGACTGTAAGATTAAGCTTCTACCCGGCACTATGCCTCCGAGGGGCCATGTATATCCTTTGTCTGTTCAGGAAAACTCGGTTCTAGAGGAGTATATTCGGGAGAATTTAGAAAAGGGATTCATCAGGAGGTCTTCTTCTCCGGCCGGGGCTGGGTTCTTTTTCATTAAGAAGAAGGATGGCACGCTGAGACCTTGTATCGATTACCGAGGCTTGAATAAAATAACTGTCAGAAATGCCTATCCTATCCCACTGATTACCGAGTTATTTGATCGTCTTAAGGGCTCCAAAATCTTCACCAAGTTAGATCTCAGAGGGGCTTACAATTTGGTGAGAATCCAGCAAGGTCACGAGTGGATGACGGCATTCAATACCCGGTATGGCCATTACGAATACACTGTTATGCCATTTGGACTATGCAATGCTCCTGCAGTATTTCAAGATTTAATTAATGAGGTACTTAGGGAGTTTCAGCATGATTGTGTTATCGTTTACCTGGACGACATACTAATACACTCTAAGGAGATTGAGACTCACCATAGACAGGTCAGAAAGGTATTACACAAGCTGCTGCAACATGGTCTATATTGCAAATTGGAGAAGTGCAGTTTTGATCAGTCTCAGGTAGACTTTCTTGGATACGTGATTTCTGGGGAAGGTTTTAAAATGGATCCTGTAAAACTTCAATCTATTTTAGACTGGCCCTTGCCCAAAGGACTCAAGGCTATCCAAAGGTTTATTGGTTTTTCCAACTACTATAGGCGCTTCATTAAAGGATACTCCTCTATCATTGCGCCTATTACCAATATGACCAAACAAGGGGCTGATACTAAGTTCTGGTCTAAGGAGGCTCTGGGTGCTTTCAAGACTCTCAAGGAACTTCTTGCCTCGGCTCCCATTCTAGTCCATCCTGATACGACTCTGCCTTTCTTGCTCGAGGTCGATGCCTCTGAGAAAGCAGTTGGGGCTGTTCTGTCTCAAAGGTTAGGGGTGGATAAACCGTTACACCCTTGTGGTTTCTTCTCTAAGAAATTTTCTGGGCCTGAGAGCAGATATGACATCGGGGAAAGGGAACTGTTAGCAGTCATTAAAGCCTTAAAGGAGTGGAGACATTTGTTGGAGGGGACCCTACACCCTATTACGATTTTGACGGACCACAAAAACTTGTCCTATATTGGGGAGGCTAAGCGCTTATCCTCTAGACAAGCTCGTTGGTCCTTATTCCTGACTCACTTCAATTATGTACTGACTTACAGACCTGGTTCTAAAAACTCTAAAGCCGATGCATTATCTCGCCAATATGAACCTTCTACTGTACCTGAACCAGTTCTTTCTTCTATAGTTCCGAAATGCAATATCATTGCTAATACGAATCTCAGGATTCATTCTCCATTATTGGCCGAGATCATTAAGTTGCAACATCTAGCACCTAAACAGACTCCTGCGGGCCGTCATTTCGTTCCTCCTGCTCTTCAACTGGAACTTTTACAGTGTTTACATAATAGCAAGATGGCGGGACATCCTGGTATTCGCAAGACTTACGCGTTGATCTCTAAGGACTTCTGGTGGCCTGCTTTACGGAGGGATATTGAGGAGTTCATCGCTGCATGTGAAGTTTGTACTAAAACCAAACAATCCCATACGCTTCCATGTGGATTCCTGCAACCCTTGGAGGTTCCAGAAAGACCATGGTCCTGTTTGGCCATGGACTTTATTGTCGATCTACCTATCTCTAAAAGACAGACTGTTATCCTCACCGTGGTTGACAGGTTTACTAAGATGGCACACTTCATTCCCCTGCCTAAACTCCCGTCTTCTCCCGAATTGGCAGAGATATTCGCTAAGGAGATTTTTCGCCTACATGGGATACCCTCTCAAATTGTATCGGACAGAGGCTCCCAATTTGTTTCCCGCTTTTGGAGGTCCTTCTGCTCTCAACTTGGTATTAAATTAAACTTTTCTTCTGCCTATCATCCTCAGTCTAACGGAGCTGCTGAACGTACCAACCAGAAAATTGAACAATATTTACGATGCTTTGTTTCTGAACACCAGGATGATTGGGTCGGTTTGATTCCTTGGGCGGAGTTTGCACACAACAATCTCGTTTGCGATTCTACTCATTCAAGCCCCTTCTTCATGAATTATGGTTTTCATCCGTCTATTCTTCCTTCGGATTCTCCTTCCCAGGGGGTACCGTCGGTTGATGTTCATGTTGCCAATTTGAGGAAGTTGTGGGATCAAACTCGACAAATCCTTGTGCACAACTCTATGTTGGTCAAGAAACACGCTGATAAACGTAGAAGGGCGGCTCCGGTCTTTGTTCCTGGTGATAGGGTATGGCTGAGCACGAGGAACATCCGTTTAAAAGTGCCCTCCATGAAGTTCGCTCCTCGTTATATTGGACCCTACAGGGTGCTGACCCGTATCAATCCAGTTGCGTATCGTTTAGCTCTTCCTAATACCTTACGCATCCCGAACTCGTTTCACGTTTCATTGCTGAAACCACTCATATGTAACAGATTTTCCTCCACAATAGCCCCTCCTCGCTCCGTTCAGGTGGAGGGTCAGGAGGAGTATGAGGTTAACTCTATTATTGATTCTCGAATCTCCCGGGGGAGAGTACAATATCTGGTTGATTGGAAGGGATATGGTCCTGAGGAGAGGAGTTGGGTACCTCAGGAGGATGTTCATGCTCCCCGTCTCCGCAGGGCGTATCACTCTCGCTTCCCATCTCGTCCCGGTTCATTCCGCCCGGTGGGCGTATCTGAGAGGGGGGGTACTGTCAGGGTACCTGTGGTCTCTACCTCCGAAAGAGGTAGAGACTTAGCTGTTCCTCCATGCAGACGGTCTGATGGCTCCCTTCCCCGCGGTCTATCCGGTCATGCTAGGCCGGCCGCGAGGGAGTGACTGCCTTTTACAGCATCTAGGCAGGAAGTAGTCATCAGGACACTCCCCCGGAACGACCTGTCAGTCAATTGCTGCAGGACCAATCAGGACGCCTCGGAGGCGTGGTTACTGCTCTGAACAGGGTATTTAACAGAGCTTCTTTCATTAGCTCATTGCCCTGTCGTGGTTCTAGCTTGTTCTAGTCACTCAGTGCTTGTGTATTCTATTATCCCTTTTGGTTTTGACCCGGCTTGTTTACCTTACTCTGCTTATCTCTGTTACCCTTGATTCGGCTTGTCTCTCGCTTACCTGTCTTCTGTTACCCTCGACCTCGGCTTGTCTTTGACCATTCTATACTGTACTACTTACGTTAGTCCGGCCATTCTAAGGTCCGGTATACGTATCTGGCTACTGTTTGTACTCTGCGTGTTGGATCCCTGTCCCGATCCTGACAGCGTCAAGGCATGGACTCCACAAGACATCTGACCATGTCCTAAGGTATCTGGCACCAAGACATTAGCAGCAGATCCTTTCATTCCTGCAAGTTGCCAAGTCCACAGATGCTCAATCAAATTGAGTTCTGGAAATTTGGAGGCCAAGGCGACACCTTGAACTCTATGTCATGTTCCTCAAACTATTCCTGAACACATTTTGCAGTGTGGCAGGGTGCATTATCCTGCTGAAAGTGGCCACTACCATCAGGGAACACCACTACCATGCAGGAGTGCGTGTGGTCTACAACAATCTCTAGGTAGGTGATACGTTTCAAAGTAGCATCCACATGAATGCAAGGACCCAAGGTTTCCCAGACGAACATTGCCCAGAGCATAACACTGCCTCTGCTAGCCTGCATTCTTCCCATAATGCATCCTGCTGCCATCTCTTCCCCAGGTAAACAATGCACACGAACCCGGCCATCCACCTCATCTAAATGAAAACATAATTCATCAGACCAGGAAACCTTCTTCCATTGCTCCATGGTCCAATTCTGATACTCAAGTCCCCATTGAAGACGCTTTTGGCGGTGGACAGGGATCATCATGGGCACTCTGACTGATCTGCGGCTACGCAGACTGCCGACACCTTTTCTATCATGGCCAGCATAACATTTTTCAGCAATCTGAGCTTCAGTAGTTTTTCTGTGTGATTGGACCAGATGGGCTAGTATTCGCTCCCCATGTGCCTTGGACGCCCAGGACCAAGATGCCAGTTTACCCGTTGTCCTTCCTTGCACCACTTTTGGTAGGTACTAACCCCTGCATACAGGGAACACCCCAGACATGCCGTTTGGGAGACGCTCGAACTTAGTCATCTAGCCATCACTATTTGTTTCTTGTCAAAGTCACTCAGATCTTTCACTTGCCCATTTTTCTTGCTTCAACACATGAAATGCCAGAAATTACTGTTCAATTTCTGCCTAATATATCCCACCCCTTGACAGGGGCCATTGTAACAATATAATCAATGTTATTCCCCACATCTATCAGTGTTTTTTGTGTTTTTAAATATATAATTATTTATTGATTTTTTATCTTTTTGGACCATACAAAAAGACACAGACGAATAAAACAAAAAGTATTGCGTTGAGAACTATTAATAAATAAAGACCCGGGGGGCGTGTCCTGGACTCCGGAGCGAGCGGTCGCATGTAGCCGGAGCTCCGCGCTGCTAAGGCCTACAATACTCACAAACGGTGACCAAATACCGGGGAGACACGAAGCCACATCATGTCCCAAACCAAGCAGCGGCGCCAGACGGAGAAAGGCGAAAAAAGCAACTTCTTTGGCGTCAAATCGAGTCAGACGCGAGGCCCCTTGCAGCATGGAGAAATACAAGATGGCGGGGAGGAAGCTCAAAACTCGCCCCAAACAACGACGGCGGCAGCCGACTTACCTGTTACACAGGGGATCCTGCAGACAATGCTGGACGCCATGTCAGATAAGCTGCAGCACACACTACAAAGTGCAGTGCAGACTCTGCGCACCGACATCACTGAGCTGGAGGATAGAACGGCCACGCTAGAGAACAAAATGGCGGAATACGAAGAAGCACATAATGCAATGGCGGCAAAAATAGACGGCCTTACGAACAAACTGGAAACACAGGAAGGGAAAATGGCAGATCTGGAAGACAGGGGTAGGAGGAATAACCTACGCATCAGGGGCATTGCTGAAAACGTGAGTCAGACAGACCTTATGGCATACCTAGTGGGCCTGTTTAAAGCCCTGACCCCGGCGGTGCCCCAAGATATGTTCCTGATGGATAGAGCCCACAGAGTGCCGAAACCCTCCTTCCTGCCACAAGAGACACCCAGAGATGTTATATTGAAAATGCATTACTTCCACATAAAAGAGGACATCCTGAGAGCAAACAGAACCAGGAGCAAAACAGACCTGCCGACAATGTACCACGGTATCTCGATCTACGCTGACATCTCCGCATACACTCTTCGCCGCCGAAAAGATTTTGCAGAGGTCACCGCGCAACTTCGCCAACACCACCTCCCCTACAGATGGGGGTACCCGGTGAAGCTAGTAGTGCAGAGGAACGGGAAAACAACCATCCTATCGACGCCGGAAGACGGAGAGAAAACCCTCAGCAGCTGGGGAATTGAAGTCCTGAACAAGACAAAAGAGACTCAGAGACTCCCTCCAACTTGGAGGAAGACAAAACGCTAAGCGGCTCCCCAGGGGGACGGCGCTGTGCAGACCGGCCGGGGAGCGAAAAACTCATCCAGGCTTGTATGACAAATGTGACATAATTGCCTTCATCTTGCTTATGATTTTAACATGGCTGTAATGGTGTTAGACGTGTAGACTTATATAAATGATAGCCAACCAATATACAAGGGATGCTGGTAGCGGGTGAGGGGAGGGGGGGAGATAGGGAGGGAGGAGCGGGATGGCGTTCCGTCCGCTGCTCCTGGCTATGTAGGCCTGGAAGGAGAGAGGATGCAGGGAGCAGTGTACCTGAGATCAGGTATTTGTGGCCCGTGCTAACGAAGACCATGTTGGGTGCAGGAGATACTTGCCCCAGCCCATCCCCCCCACCCCACCTTGCCATCCAAACAGCACGTGTCACCAGGCCATGCAGGAGAGCGAGTGGGAGAAAAGTATGTACTAAAAAGAAATTTAAATTAAATTTAATATATTAAAAAAAAAAAAAAAAAAAAAAAAAAATTTTTACTGACCCGAGCCAAAATCAAAATGCACAAGGCAACCCCCCCACCGGTCCACACCACAGGCCGTCCACACCAACCCACCCGGGAACAGGTCACCGCACTTAAAAATAAGGTAACATTGGCCGTGGCCGCAGAACCGTAGCCATGACGGGAGCCAATTGCTCCCACCCCCAAAGCACCACACCCAGGTGCATAGCCGGATACCCGGCAAAATTGGTTTCATGTTATTGTTTGTTAATTTTTGTTATGCTATATGTTCACTTGTATATGTTCATGTATGTAACGCTGTCTACTATCAACAGATCTTGCTCTGCCCAGCACACACCAAGGGTAAACCAGATGACCCAGCGACGCACCCCTCGCAGACCTCCTCACAACATACAACACCGCCAGGTAACATGGGGAAGCCCCCTGAGTTCGTTGGAACTGGGACAGAGGGGACACCCCAACTGTAGTATACACACAGGCACAAACACACAATTCCATGCACACCAACCACCGTGAAGATCTACTCACATAACGTTAGAGGACTCAACATCCCAGTAAAAAGGCACCGCTTGTACAAAGAGATAAAACATAAGCAGGCGGATGTACTGTGCCTCCAAGAGACACACTTCATGACAGGTGCACACCCCAGCATACTGCAGCGAGATTACCCGACCCAATTTCATGCTACAGCGGCGAACCGGACCAAGGGCGCCTCCATACTAATCAGTAAAAATGTAGCCTTCACCCTGACGTCACAGCACATAGACTTGGAAGGTAGATATGCCATTATTGTAGGTACACTCAATGATATGACATACACCATAGCAAATGTATACGCCCCGAATACGAACCAACGCAATTTCCTGCATAAAATAATACAAAAACTGAAAGACATACAACAAGGCACCACGATTATATGCGGGGACTTTAATCACGTGTTAGACCCCAAAATAGACACGACACTAGCACCAGCCAAGACACGCACCATGCCACTCAAGAAGCAGAGTAGGGCACTGCGAAAGCTTGTGCACGACTCCCATTATTATGATGTATGGAGAGCCACACATGTCGGGGAAAGGGGATACACGTTCTTCTCTTCCGTACACAACACCTACTCCCGCATCGACGGATACCTCATACATGGGGCGGGGATGAATCAGGTGGCCCAATGCACAATAGGCCAGATCGAGTGGTCTGATCACGCCCCAGTTGAGCTGACACTCAAGAACCTATATGACCCAACACACAGGAGCCCGTGGCGCCTTAACACTGCCCTACTGGCAGACAACAAATTCACCGAAGAAATAAATAAGGAACTTATACACTACTTCCACGACAACGACACTACAGACACCACACGCAACACACTATGGCAAGCTCATAAATCAGTAATTAGAGGCCAACTGATTAGACGCGCTTCGTATCTCAAAAAACAATCTCGATCCCAACTCCTAACATGCCAAACAGACCTCCAGAGAGCCACGACACAAAACCAACTTACACCCACACGAGAATTGCGGGACCAAATCATGCAACTCACAAAGCGCATACATCAAATATCCCTAGACCAGGTGGGATACCACTTGAAAAAACTTAAAGCGCAAAGCTACATGCAAGGCAACAAAGCGAGTAAATTGCTGGCCCTAAGGCTCAAAACACAACTAGCAGCCCAAAAAATAGCGTACATGGTATCTCCAAATGGACAAAAAATAGTAGCGCCAAAAGACATCAGCAACGTGTTCGCCAAATACTACGAAGGCCTATACAACTTAAAAAACGACCCTAACACGCCCCAACCACAAGACTCCAAGATTTCTACCTTTTTAGACAAAGTAACCCTGCCAACACTCACTCTCACTCAACAAGAGCAACTATCTACACCGATCACAGTGACGGAGGTATTGAAGGCCATCGCCTCCATGCCAGCTGACAAAGCCCCAGGCCCAGACGGGTTTGCGAACAACTACTACAAACGTTTCCAACTAACCCTAGCCCCACATCTCGCGAATGCCTTCAATGAAGCAGTAGAGAGACGGATGCTGCCCCAGGAAGCCTTAAAGGCACACATTATCACACTGCCTAAGCCAGGCAAACCACCTACCCACCCGCAAAACTTTCGCCCTATCTCATTGCTGAACACAGACACAAAACTTTTTGCAAAAATATACGCCACCAGACTAGGAGACATACTCCCACAAGTAATCAAAAATGACCAAGTCGGATTTGTGAAGGGCCGCCAGGGGGGGGACAACACGAGAAAGGTTCTGGACATTATTTACAGCGTTCACAAACAACAATCTAAATGTGTGGTCCTCTCGCTGGATGCAGAGAAGGCCTTCGACCGCCTGGGCTGGAGGTTTCTAGAAGCGGTGCTCCGAAAATTCGGGATGCCGGAGACCTTCCGCTCGGCGGTCGGGGCACTGTACAGCGAGCCGACGGCGCAGGTAATTACAGCGGGCTTCACCTCGGACCCGTTTAACATTACGAATGGCACAAGGCAGGGCTGCCCACTCTCCCCGCTGCTTTATGTACTGGCCCTAGAGCCACTGGCAGAAATGATCAGAGCGCATCGATCCATACATGGAGTGCTAATCGGGGACAAGGAATACAAAATCAACCTATTTGCGGACGATGTCCTGCTGACGCTGACCCAGCCCCAAATTTCACTTCCAAACCTCATGGAAACTATTAAGGAATACGGCCTCAACTCATATTACAAATTGAACATCACCAAATCCCAAGCAATGGGCATACAAATCCAACAAAATCACCTGGCCCACCTAAGTAAAACTTTCACGTTCGATTGGCGATCAGATCATATTACATTTCTCGGAGTACTTATACCCCCCAATCCCCCCCGCTTATTCAAACTAAATTTTGCCAAACTAATTGGGACATTTACAAACACACTACAATCATGGGAGGGAAAATATCTTTCATGGCTGGGCAGGATGGCGGCCATCAAAATGACGTTACTCCCCAAACTCCAGTACCTACTACGTACGATCCCCATTCACCTGCCTAAACAATACCTAACAAATATCCAAAAACTTTTGGTTCAATTCGTATGGGCAAACCGCAAGGTGCGGGTAGCCACCAGACTTCTGCAAAAGCCGATTAAGGACGGGGGGCTAGGACTGCCTAACGTCAAAAACTACTACAAAGCCACTCTGCTGGCGGCCTTAGCAGCGGCCAGCTCGGTGGAAGATCCCCCACAGTGGGTACATATAGAAGCACACTGGGCTTGCAGACAAGGGCTACACCACCTCCCACGGATGCCACGCTCAACACGCCCCAAATATGCAGACATGTTACCACCCACGGTGGTGATGCTCAAGATGTGGGAGAGGGTTAGAACCTCGCTGGGGGCAGTTGGGCCGTCCCTGGGAAACATGACTATGGCGAATGTCTCGGCGAGCATCCAGACATTCGATCACACCCCGTGGGTGGAGGGAGGATGTATTCACCTTAAACAGATATGCAAGGGAGACAAAATACTGCCATTCCCTGTAATACAAGCCAGACACTCTCTCTCAGCCAAACAAATATTCCCATACCTCCAGCTAAAATCCTTTGTATCCACACACCTGAGGGTCGAGAACCCAGTCACACCAAACATAACCACCCTGGAACAGCTCTGCCTGGCGGACAAAATACCCAACAAAACAATATCCCGAATATACACCCTTTTAACGTGTGTAGACACGGAAGAACAGGCTGACTTTAAATTGGCATGGCAGTCAGACATAGGCAGCACCTTCACGAAACACGACTGGAATCAAGCGTTTCAGGCACATAAGGGGCACACCACTTGTGCAGCACACTTAGAAACCATGAGAAAACTCTTATACAGGTGGTACATGGTACCGGACAAGCTAGCAAAGATGTTCCCGGGAGTCCAGGGAGATTGCTGGAGGGGCTGCGGTAACAGAGGGACGATGTATCATATTTGGTGGACATGCCCAATCCTGACCCCCTACTGGTTGATGGTAGAAGGCATAGTGGCAAACACGTTAGACCAACCATACCACTTAACACCGGAACAAGGCATCCTATTCCTACACCTCAACCTCTGGCATAAACCGGAGAGACAGCTGATATTCCATATACTCATAGCGGCAGTAACACTGGTGGCCAGAAACTGGAAGCAAACACATGCACCACTTAAACAAGACCTACTGAACCAGATCTCACTGAACTGGGAATACGAAAGCATGGCCAGCAAACACATTAAGACAAACCACACGACAGAAGTAGCTAAATCCAAATGGGAAGCAAATATAAACAGTCAAACAGCACCCTCAGGGCCAGCTGCAGATACACACGGACAAGTAGAGGGCTCAACATGTTCCACACACAAGAGACTGGGTGAGCTCAAGGCAGAGACGTAAGCATTACAACACTTGCAAGGCGAGCAGGGACGCACGGGGTGTGACTGCACAGCAAGGCTTGACGACAAAAAGCCAGAGGTTAAGCAGAGCAGATCAATAACACAGGATAATTAAACAAGACCCCAGTTTACCTTCCCTCCCCCCCCCCCCCCCCCCCCCACACCCGCTTCAGGCGCTAACCGAGGCCAATTTCCTTCCGGGGACAGTAGAATAAGCGTCTCCAAGTGGTGTACAACATTGGGTAAATAAATATAGATTGCAATAACTCACCTGGACGGACAGCGTCCACATAGGGGGCAGATCCCATGTACAAAGGGTCTGTAAAACAGGGCAACTATCCAAGAGAATGGCATGTACAATTGACCCGAACCCCATCCCTTAACCAGATTTTCTTTCTGTACCCCCACCCCCGTCTACAATACGCAATGTAAATAATGTCAATAATGAAAAGTATGCTGGCGGACGTTTGTTCGACCTGTCTATGGTTGGAATGTTCACCCCTCCCCCCTTTTTTTCTTTTTGTACCCCATACACTGCATTTGCCGACAAAATAAAAATTGTCAAATTGTAAAAAAAAAAAAAATAAAGACCCCCATTTCATAGTTATTCGTATAACAATTTGCTTATGTATTTGGGGGCTAAAAACATTAGCGACCGTTTAACATGATGACGATGTAAACAGACGTACAATACAAACTACACTACATGGAAGCCAGGAGTTGTCCCTAGTGATGATTTGTAGAATTCTAAGACTAAGATACTATTTTATCCCATATTGTATAGTTATTGGACAATCCTATTGTTTTTCCGCTAATAGAATGTTTTTTTACTCTGATATGGAAACTGAACTTTGACTTCTTCCCAACTCAGAATCTCTTTCCAGTGTCTTGCATGGATTAATTTAGAAGCAGTTAATATGTGGGTAATTGTAAATCTGTCCAATTTATTCATTTGTGGCCATTTAGTATGTAGTGGAAAAGGTAATGCAATTCCAATCTGCTTTTTGAGATTACCATACGTGAAGATAGTTTGCGTTCAGAAAACCACATCTCCAACATCGGGGATCTATTAATATTTAAACAATGAACTAAAGTGGTTTTTGTTTTGAAAGATCTGTTGAATTCTGCTTCTGGTATTATACTGTTTAAATCTTTTTACCATTTACAATTTGAGTTATTAGTTCTTGTTCGATTTAAAGATCTGACTAATTGTTTTGCTTTGGATATTGTCCCTTTTTCTGTTTTTAAGGATAAAAGTTTAATAAAGAGATCTGTTGAGAAAGAACGATGTTAATATAAATGTATTTCCAGAATATACTTCACCCTGATGTATGTGCAGATTTCTTTATTTGCAATGTTATATTGTTGCTGTAATTCTGGAAAGGCGATATTTATTTATTTATTTTGGATATAGGGGCAGTTGTTGGACATGTTTGGGATAATATATTCATTGGCGGCACTTGGAAGAGATCCTGGAGATGATGACGGCTATTACTGAGAGATCTGACAGGGTTATTTATTAAATGCGAATTTAAAGTGAATTAAATGTGAATTCATTTCAGGCCAGACTAGCTGCATGGAGAGCACAGCTGATTTAGAGAATGTTTCCATTTTGGCTATTTCACCTTAAAGGACCACTATAGTGCCAGGAAAACAAACTCGTTTTCCTGGCACTATAATTTTAATAGGTCCCCCCCACCCTCATGGCCCCCCTCCCACCGGGCTCTAGGGGGAGGAAGGGGTTAAATCACTTACCTTTCTCCAGCGCCGGGCTCCCTCGGCGCTGGGGACTCTCCTCCTCCTTCCGACGCTATCGGTTGAATGCGCATGCGCGGCAAGAGCTGCGCCCGCAGTCAGTCAGTCCATAGGAAAGCATTCTCAATGCTTTCCTATGAACGCTGGCGTCTTCTCACTGTAAAAATCATAGTGAGAAGCGCGGAAGCGCCTCTAGCGGCTGTGAATGAGACAGCCACAAGAAGCTGGATTAACCCTAACATAAACATAGCAGTTTCTCTGGAACTTCTATGTTTATAGAAAAAAGGGTTAATCCTAGATGGACCTGGCACCCAGACCACTTCATTAAGCTGAAGGGGTCTGGGTGCGTGTAGTGGTCCGTTAAGAAGAAATTCTCTGTGCATTTGTCAGGGTACCTGAGGCCTCTACCTCTAAGGGAGGTAGAGACTTGGTGGTGTATCCGTCCAGGCGAGCTGTCTCCTCCGTTCCTCGCGGTTCATCCAGTCACTTAAACACCGGCCGCGAGGAATCCACGTCCTTTTCTAGCAGGACGCTCAATACGTGACGTCATGACGCTAGCACGAGCAACCTGTCACTCAAGTGTCCGATATCCAATCGGTACTTTTCAGAGGCGTGATTTCCATCCAGAACCAGGGTATTTAAGCTTACTCCTTACTTCAGCTCATTGCCCTGTCGTGGTTCTAGCTTGTCTAGTCACTCAGTGCTCTGGTATTCTAGTTTGCTCTATTGGTTTTGACTCGGCTCGTTGTACTTCCCTGTTTCTCTGTTATCCCTTGACCCGGCTTGTCTCTCGCTTATCTGTCTTCTCGTTCCCTCGACCTCGGCTTGCCTCTGACTATTCTTTACTCTCGGTACGTTAGTCCGGCCATTCTAAGGCCCGGTATACGTACCTTTCCACTCTTTGTACTCTGCGTGTTGGATCCCTGTCCCGATCCTGACATTACGACAGGGCCAATGGATCCTGCAGGTACAAACAGTCAGCTTGGTTCTTCGGATCCCAGGTTTGACGCCATGGAACATAGGATGGATCAGATGGCTTTGGCACTACAGGCACTTTTGTCTCGTGCTAGTAATCCACCTGAGGAGACACGTACTCCTTCTATCTCCCCTGCAGTCTCAGGTCTAGAGGTAGCCACTGTAGGTGCTTCTTCCCGTATTACCCCACCAGTACGTTATGGCGGGTCACCGGAGAAGTGTCGTGGCTTTCTAAACCAGATTAGCATCCATTTCGAACTACAACCCCGCTCTTATCCTACAGATAGAGCAAAGGTTGGATTTATTATTACTCTGCTCATTGAAAAAGCTTTGAGATGGGCCAATCCTTTATGGGAGAATGATAATCCACTCGTCTATAATTATAATGCCTTTGTAGCTGCGTTTAGAAGAACTTTTGACCCTCCTGGCAGAAAGGTCAATGCAGCTAGATTAATGTTGCGCCTTAAACAGGAAAATCGAACACTTGTGGATTATGCACTAGAGTTCAGATCCTTGGCGGCAGAAGTTAAGTGGAACGAACAGGCTTATATAGATGTGTTTCTGAATGGGTTATCAGATGTAATTCTTGACGAGGTCGCTACTAGAGAACTCCCTGAAAATTTGGAGGATTTAATTTCTTTTATATCTCGTATTGATGAACGCTTAAGAGAGAGGCAGAACACTCGAGATAGGACCCGTAGACCCTCCTTTAAACTAGCGCCTACCTTTCAAATCTCTGAGTTCGAGGACTTACGTATTCCTGAACCTATGCAGATAGGCAGTACTCATCTCACTGAAAGGGAGAGACAGTACAGGAGAAGGGAGGGTTTATGTATGTATTGTGGAGTCAGGGGTCATTTACGCCTAAATTGTCCCAATCGTTCGGGAAACGCTCGCACCTAAGTTCCTCTAGAGGACAGGCCTTGGGTGTTTCTACTTTGTCCTCTATTCACAACTACAAGGAGCTCAGGCTTGTGTTACCCGTTTCTTTAAAGTGGGAGAAGGGAGTAGTTAAGACTATGGCACTAATTGATTCTGGAGCTGCTGAGAGCTTTATAGATCAGGGTTTTGCTGCCAAGCATGCTATTCCATCCCAGTTAAAAGAGACACCTCTGGCTGTTGAGGCCATCGATGGTAGACCGTTACTTGAGCCTGTTATTTTTCATGAGACCATACCGATTAACTTGACTGTTGGCATCCTGCATAAAGAGGATATATCCTTGATGCTCATTTCTTCTCCGTCTATTCCCATAGTTCTGGGGTACTCCTGGCTGAGGAGACACAACCCTATTATTAATTGGGAGTCAGGGGAGATAGTTTCATGGGGAGAGAATTGTCAAGAAAAATGCTTGCGGAAGGTCTTACCTCTTGGATTAACTAATACATCGAATACCTCTGACAATCCTACAGAGACACAAATTCCGCCTCAGTATCTAGATTTAAAGGCAGTATTTGACAAAAAGAAAGCCGATACCTTACCCCCACACAGGTCCTTCGATTGCAAAATTAACCTACTCCCTGGTACCATGCCTCCCAGAGGTCATGTATACCCATTATCTATAAAGGAGAACTCAGTCCTAGAGGAATATATTCACGAGAATTTAGACAAGGGATTCATCAGGAGGTCCTCCTCCCCTGCCGGGGCTGGATTTTTTTTTGTTAAAAAGAAGGATGGTTCTTTGAGACCTTGTATTGATTATCGAGGCCTGAATAAGATAACCATTAAAAATGCCTACCCGATTCCCTTGATCACCGAACTCTTCGATCGTTTGAAGGGCTCTACAATTTTCACCAAGTTAGACCTCAGAGGGGCATATAACTTGGTGAGAATCCAGCAGGGACATGAGTGGATGACGGCATTCAATACTCGATATGGCCACTATGAATATACCGTCATGCCTTTTGGGTTATGCAATGCACCAGCAGTATTCCAAGATCTGATTAATGAGGTTCTTAGGGAATTTCAGCAAGAGTGCGTCATTGTATACCTAGATGATATACTCATTCATTCTAGTGACATTGAGATTCATCACAAACAAGTCAGGAGGGTTTTGCACAAGCTTCTCCAGCATGGCTTGTACTGCAAGTTGGAGAAATGTAGCTTTGATCAAACCCAGGTAACCTTTCTCGGCTATGTGATCTCTGGGGAGGGATTTAAGATGGATCCGGATAAGCTCCAATCCATTCTAGAGTGGCCTTTACCCACAGGTCTTAAAGCCATACAGAGATTTATTGGTTTTTCCAATTATTATAGGCGCTTTATTAAGGGCTATTCTTCCATTATTGCACCTATCACTAACATGACCAAACAGGGGGCTGACACTAAGAATTGGACTACTGAAGCTCTCCTTGCGTTCAAGACTCTCAAGGAGCTTTTCGCTTCCGCTCCAATTTTAGTTCACCCTGACACTTCTCTGCCATTTTTGCTCGAGGTAGACGCATCAGAGACTGGTTTAGGTGCTGTTCTATCTCAAAGGTTGGGTGTTGATAAACCATTACATCCATGTGGATTTTTCTCTAAAAAATTGACCGGTACTGAAAGCAGGTATGACATTGGTGACAGAGAATTACTAGCGGTTATCAAGGCTTTGAAAGAATGGAGACATTTATTGGAGGGTACATTACATCCTGTTACCATCCTGACAGACCACAAAAACTTGTCTTATATCGGATAGGCCAAGCGTCTGTCCTCCAGGCAGGCTCGTTGGTCGTTGTTTCTTACCCATTTCAATTACGTTCTGACTTACAGACCTGGGTCAAAGAACTCTAAAGCCGATGCGCTATCTCGCCAATATGAACCCTCTGCTTCAGTTGAACCACTTTTGTCTTCCATTGTACCCAAATGCAATATTATTGCTAATACCAGTCTCAAAATTCATTCCCCGCTACTTGACCAGATCTTGAAGTCACAACATCTAGCTCCCGGAAACACTCCTGAGGGAAGAAACTTTGTTCCTCCTGAACTTCAACTGGAGCTCTTACAATGTTTTCATGAAAGTAAAATAGCTGGTCATCCTGGTATTCGCAAGACGTACTCTCTGATATCCAAAGATTTCTGGTGGCCTTCACTTCGTAAGGATATTGAGGAGTTCGTCGCAGCTTGTGAGACTTGTGCCAAGACTAAACTGTCTCATGCATCCCCATGTGGCCTGTTACACCCCTTGGACATTCCTGAGAAACCTTGGTCCTGTTTGTCCATTGACTTTATCGTTGATTTGCCTGCTTCCAAAAGACAGACTGTTATTCTCACGGTGGTGGATAGATTTACCAAGATGGCTCATTTCGTGCCATTACCTAAACTTCCGACTTCTCCTGAATTGGCGGAGATTTTTGCGAGAGAAGTTTTTCGCCTACATGGGATCCCTTCGGAGATTGTTTCTGATAGAGGTTCTCAATTTGTCTCACGTTTCTGGAGATCCTTTTGTTCTCAAATGGGCATCAAATTGAACTTTTCCTCGGCCTATCACCCTCAGTCTAACGGAGCTGCTGAACGTACTAATCAAAAGATCGAACAGTATCTGCGTTGCTTTGTTTCCGAACACCAGGACGATTGGGTCGGTCTGATTCCTTGGGCGGAGTTCGCACACAATAACCTTGTTTGCGATTCAACTCGCTCTAGCCCTTTCTTCATGAACTATGGCTTTCATCCTTCGATTTTTCCTTCGGTTTCCTCTTCTCAGGGGATACCGTCGGTTGATGATCATGTCGCCAACCTGAAGAAATTATGGGATCAAACTCGACAAATTCTATTACATAGTTCCTCGCTGTTCAAGAAACACGCTGACAAACATAGAAGAGCGGCTCCTGTTTTTGTTCCTGGGGATAGGGTATGGTTGAGTACTAAGAATATTCGCCTAAAAGTTCCGTCCATGAAATTTGCTCCTCGTTACATAGGTCCTTACAGGATTCTCACTCGTATCAATCCGGTTGCGTATCGCCTTGCTCTGCCACCTGCCTTACGCATTCCTGACTCTTTTCATGTCTCCTTGTTGAAACCCCTCATTTGCAACAAATTCTCCTCTAAGGTCTCCTCGCCTCGTCCTGTTCAGGTGGAGGGTCGGGAGGAGTACGAGGTCAGCTCCATCATTGACTCCAGAATTTCAAGAGGAAAATTGCAATATCTGGTCAACTGGAGGGGATATGGTCCTGAGGAGAGGAGTTGGGTACCTCAGGAGGACGTCCATGCTTCTCGCCTTCGCAGAGCATTTCACCTTCGCTTCCCATCTCGCCCCGGTTCATTCCGCCCGGTGGGCGTATCTGAGAGGGGGGGTACTGTCAGGGTACCTGAGGCCTCTACCTCTAAGGGAGGTAGAGACTTGGTGGTGTATCCGTCCAGGCGAGCTGTCTCCTCCGTTCCTCGCGGTTCATCCAGTCACTTAAACACCGGCCGCGAGGAATCCACGTCCTTTTCTAGCAGGACGCTCAATACGTGACGTCATGACGCTAGCACGAGCAACCTGTCACTCAAGTGTCCGATATCCAATCGGTACTTTTCAGAGGCGTGATTTCCATCCAGAACCAGGGTATTTAAGCTTACTCCTTACTTCAGCTCATTGCCCTGTCGTGGTTCTAGCTTGTCTAGTCACTCAGTGCTCTGGTATTCTAGTTTGCTCTATTGGTTTTGACTCGGCTCGTTGTACTTCCCTGTTTCTCTGTTATCCCTTGACCCGGCTTGTCTCTCGCTTATCTGTCTTCTCGTTCCCTCGACCTCGGCTTGCCTCTGACTATTCTTTACTCTCGGTACGTTAGTCCGGCCATTCTAAGGCCCGGTATACGTACCTTTCCACTCTTTGTACTCTGCGTGTTGGATCCCTGTCCCGATCCTGACAGCATTCACCTTGAGTTCTAACCTTAGTGAATACCTCTGTATGGAAAGATATCAAGGCGTGATACAGAAAGACTGAACAGATTAGAGGGACATTTTTATGGGAGCAAAAAACCCAACATTATGTTGTTTCACAGGACACAACAAGTCGTCTGGAAAATGTAAATCATATAAAATAGACGGCACCATTTACTATTCTATTTTATTGTGAAACACGAAGATGTGTTTTATCGTCCACACTGAGACAATGTTTGCTTTTTCCCCAATAATGTTACCATAAATAAATATTAAACGTTTATATTTAACGCAGCCGTCACCTAAACACAACACCGTCTAACTGTTACTTTGTAAGATGTAAGAAACTCGTTCTATGAGAAGATGGAAACTTTCCTCCACGAATAATCTTTTATCGTCTCTCTCCTGACTTATTCCACCGCAGTGAACATATGGCAGATCAAATCACTCGCCATAAAGAGCCTGAAGGAAATCTGCAGTGTCTCAATACGCACATTAACCGGGAGCATCAGACAAAATGAACCGACACACAGAGAGCGCGAGATGGTAAATGAGTCTAAAATATACGGAATATACCAAGGATTATATGCAGTGCGCAAGTATACAGCAATTACCCACAAATCCATTCTGTAGATGATTTCATTTTTTATTTTTAATGAGGTTCCTTCTTGAACTGGATAAATTAATTCTAATTTGTTCTCACGTTTATATATAATTTGACAAATGCTGATTGAGAACTTGAGGGACATATTAACTAAACAATGAATTGTGATGCATTGACAGCTATCCAAGTACATTATGGAACCAGAATGTGAATGCTTGTTACGTTCTCTGCTGTTCTGTGGCTGTAATATATTATACGGTAATTATTCACATGGAGTGTAACACAAAACACCAACTTGTTACCCACAGACTCTATGGGAAAGCATTGGATTGGCTCAAAACCGGCCATTTCAATGATGTCACAAAGGGGGCGGGGCCAGCGCCGGCACACCTGCGCGGTGCTGGAAATAAGGTGAGTTTTATACTTTTATAGGGGGGCTAAGGGGGGGCAAATCACCAAAATGGTGGGTTTAGCACTACAGGGTCAGGAATACATGTTTGCTGATCCTTTAATATTATTATTTGGAAAGTGCTGACATACACTGTAGTGCTGTACAATAACATACAAATAAATGAGGACATACATATTTAAGGAAACAGGAACAAGGTGCCCTGTTCATAGAAGCTGACTGTCTCCCTGCCTTTGCACAGGTGTGTGGGTGAGATCCTATGTCTGACTCTCCCGTATAGAGCAGAGATAATACGTAGTAATGACTAGCAGGCCTGGTGTTATGTTTGAATTTAATAAACCATCACAGGAAATGTTTACGGCAATAAGTATAATCACAAAACTTACCTTCTTCTGTAACACCGAGACCTCACTGCTTAATTCGTCCACACGCAGCTGCAGACGCTGGTTTTCCTCCTGCGCTCGTTTCAGCTGAAGTCGGTCACTGTTCATTCGCATTTCGAATTCCAGAAGCTGCAAATAATACAATAAGGAGAAAATAACGTACTACCGCCAGCAAAAATCAAACAGTACTACTGCCAGCAAAGATAAAATCAAACTGTACTACCGCCAGCAAAGATAAAAGCAAACTACACTACCGCCAGCAAAGATAAAATCAAACTATACTACCGCCAGCAAAGATAAAATCAAACAGTACTACCGCCAGCAAAGATAAAATCAAACTGTACTACCGCCAGCAAAGATAAAAGCAAACTATACTACCGCCAGCAAAGATAAAAGCAAACTACACTACCGCCAGCAAAGATAAAATAAAACAGTACTACCGCCAGCAAAGATAAAATCAAACTGTACTACCGCCAGCAAAGATAAAAGCAAACTACACTACCGCCAGCAAACATAAAATCAAACTATACTACCGCCAGCAAAGATAAAATCAAACTGTACTACCGCCAGCAAAGATAAAATCAAACAGTACTACCGCCAGCAAAGATAAAATCTAACTGTACTACCGCCAGCAAAGATAAAATCAAACTGTACTACCGCCAGCAAAGATAAAATCAAACTATACTACCGCCAGCAAAGATAAAATCAAACTATACTACCGCAAGCAAAGATAAAATCAAACTGTACTACCGCCAGCAAAGATAAAATCAAACTGTACTACCGCCAGCAAAGATAAAATCTAACTGTACTACCGCCAGCAAAGATAAAATCAAACTGTACTACCGCCAGCAAAGATAAAATCAAACTATACTACCGCCAGCAAAGATAAAATCAAACTGTACTACTGCCAGCAAAGATAAAATCAAACTATACTACCGCCAGCAAAGATAAAATCAAACTGTACTACCGCCAGCAAAGATAAAATCAAACTATACTACTGCCAGCAAAGATAAAATCAAACAGTACTACCGCCAGCAAAGATAAAATCAAACTATACTACCGCCAGCAAAGATAAAATCAAACTGTACTACCGCCAGCAAAGATAAAATCAAACTGTACTACCGCCAGCAAAGATAAAATCAAACAGTACTGCCGCCAGCAAAGATAAAATCAAACTATACTGCCGCCAGCAAAGATAAAATCAAACTGTACTACCGCCAGCAAAGATAAAATCAAACTGTACTACTGCCAGCAATGATAAAATCAAACTATACTACCGCCAGCAAAGATAAAATCAAACTGTACTACCGCCAGCAAAGATAAAATCAAACTGTACTACTGCCAGCAAAGATAAAATCAAACTGTACTACTGCCAGCAAAGATAAAATCAAACTATACTACTGCCAGCAAAGATAAAATCAAACTGTACTACCGCCAGCAAAGATAAAATCAAACAGTACTACCGCCAGCAAAGATAAAATCAAACTGTACTACCGCCAGCAAAGATAAAATCAAACTGTACTACCGCCAGCAAAGATAAAATCAAACTATACTACTGCCAGCAAAGATAAAATCAAACTGTACTACCGCCAGCAAAGATAAAATCAAACTGTACTACCGCCAGCAAAGATAAAATCAAACTGTACTACCGCCAGCAAAGATAAAATCAAACTGTACTACCGCCAGCTAAGATAAATTCTGATTTATTTACGCTAGAATGTCTCTTAATAAGAATAAATCTATTGATCCCCTCTATTATGAGGCTCTGATTTTTTTTGTGCAAAATGGGCGAATTGGCTAAAAAAAACAAAACAGAACTCAGCATTTCTTCAGAAAATTAGTATTATTCGGTTTGACTCGATTGAATTTCATTCCAACATGTCTGGAACAATCACAGACTGGCAAGGGGTTATTTACCTCGTTTTATATCAAGAAAACTTCCAAAATAATAACAGTAATTATTGAAAGGAGTAAAACACAAAGTGAGCCTGGAGCGGCTCGTAGAAGGTACTCATTTTCTATCAACATGCAAATTGCCTTTTTGATGAGTCAGGCTGAATAAACAATGGTCTGTGCGTTTCCTGGTGTCTGCGCAGTGTGAGGTCACCGCAGGAGGTTCAGACCACGCCAGCAGGACATGTCGCCCCACTGGCAGACACATTATTAAAAACAATAGTTTTTGGAATGTGTGTAACGTGAAGAAAGGGCACTGTGCCCCAGGAGCTTGCAATCTTTCCTTTTTCAATTACTAGAGTTCTCTTCCAAAACAGTTTGCAACCTCTGCCCACAACTCAAGAAGTAAATCATTCTTTCTAGACAGCTGGTCAGTAAAAGACGTTGCAATGTCCCATTGGTGAATCCTCAGTTTGTCAAGTCGTGCATGGTCTGAGGTGAGCACAATCTAGGTTGACCTCAATGATTTCATTTCCCATGCTATGAGAACATGTCTACCTCCTCAGACACTTTGAAATGGACAAACTAAGCCATCAGAGGATGGAGAAGATTCATTTCAGAAGAGTAGAATATGAGAAACATCTGAGGGTCAATTGTTCCATTTAGCCATTCGTTAAGGAGATTTCCTTCCAACACTGCAATTCTTCAGAGGCTTCAAGCAGATTCGTTACCATCCAGAGCTCTGCAAAACATGTTTCCAAGACCAGGTGGAAATTCGGCAGAGTTCAGTTATGGCGTCCTGTGGAGGTTTTACAGAGTTTAGTTAGGGAATCCTGTGGAGGTTTTGCAGAGTTTAGTTATGGAGTCCTGCGGAGGTTTTGCAGAGTTTAGTTATGGAGTCCTGAGGAGGTTTTGCATAGTTTAGTTATGGAGCCCTGCGGCGGTTTTGCTGAGTTTAGTTATGGAATCCTGCGGAGGTTTTGCAGAGTTTAGTTAGGGAGCCCTGCGGCGGTTTTGCAGAGTTTAGTTAGGGAGTCCTGTGGAGGTTTTACATAATTTAGTTAGGGAGCCCTGCGGAGGTTTTACAGAGTTTAGTTATGGAGCCCTGCGGAGGTTTTGTAGAGTTTAGTTAGGGAGTCCTGTGGAGGTTTTGCAGAGTTTAGTTAGGGAGCCCTGCGGCGGTTTTCCAGAGTTTAGTTAGGGAATCCTGTGGAGCTTTTGTAGAGTTTAGTTGTGGAGTCCTGCTGAGGTTTTGCAGAGTTTAGTTATGGAGTCCTGCGGAGGTTTTGCAGAGTTTAGTTAGGGAATCCTGTGGAGGTTTTGCAGAGTTTAGTTATGGAGTCCTGCTGAGGTTTTGCAGAGTTTAGTTATGGAGTCCTGCGGAGGTTTTGTAGAGTTTAGTTATGGAGTCCTGCTGAGGTTTTGCAGAGTTTAGTTATGGAGTCCTGCAGAGGTTTTGTAGAGTTTAGTTAGGGAATCCTGCTGAGGTTTTGCAGAGTTTAGTTAGGGAATCCTGTGGAGGTTTTGCAGAGTTTAGTTATGGAGTCCTGCGGAGGTTTTGCTGAGTTTAGTTAGGGAGTCCTGTGGAGGTTTTGCTGAGTTTAGTTAGGGAATCCTGTGGAGCTTTTGCAGAGTTTAGTTAGGGAATCCTGTGGAGGTTTTACAGAGTTTAGTTATGGAGTCCTGCTGAGGTTTTGCAGAGTTTAGTTATGGAGTCCTGCGGAGGTTTTGTAGAGTTTAGTTATGGAGTCCTGCTGAGGTTTTGCAGAGTTTAGTTATGGAGTCCTGCGGAGGTTTTGTAGAGTTTAGTTAGGGAATCCTGCTGAGGTTTTGCAGAGTTTAGTTAGGGAATCCTGTGGAGGTTTTGCAGAGTTTAGTTATGGAGTCCTGCGGAGGTTTTGCTGAGTTTAGTTAGGGAGTCCTGTGGAGGTTTTGCTGAGTTTAGTTAGGGAATCCTGTGGAGGTTTTGCAGAGTTTAGTTAGGGAGCCCTGCTGAGGTTGTGCAGAGTTTAGTTAGGGAATCCTGTGGAGGTTTTGCATAGTTTAGTTATGGAGTCCTGTGGAGGTTTTGCAGAGTTTAGTTATGGAGCCCTGTGGAGGTTCTACAGAGTTTAGTTAGGGAGTCCTGCAGAGGTTTTACAGAGTTTAGTTAGGGAGTCCTGCTGAGGTTTTGCAGAGTTTAACTTGTGGCTTGGTGAATGGTGTCGGGAGCAAGGATTTGGCTTTATTGCTCATGGTAGCTCTGTTTGGAATGGAAATAAACTGTACAAAAAAGATGGTTTGCATCTTTCTCAAAAGGGAACAAATGTTCTCAGTGAGCTGTTCAGAGGCTTTGCTAAGATGTATTTAAACTAGGAGGGGGGGCAAAAGGGTGATAAAACATCAATCCAATTGTCCCCCAAAACAAGGACAGAAGGTGCTTGTAGCAAGTGTGTTAAAAAATGATAAGCTTAGAGTCATGTCTACAAATGCTCGCAGTTTAGGGAATAAGATCCATGAACTTGCGGCAATAATGGCAACTGATAGTGTAGATTTAGTCGCTGTTACTGAGACATGGTATAATGAAAAAAATGACTGGGACATAGCAATACCAGGGTACTCTTTATATAGAAAAGACAGGGAAGGCAAGAAAGGGGGAGGGGTGGCCCTGTATGTGAAGGATAGCATAAAATCTAGCCTAATAAAGGTTAGTGAGACGAACATAGAGTCCATTTGGGTTACGTTAGAATTTGGTAATCACACAGTAACTCGTGTAGGTGTGATTTATAGGCCCCCAGGACAAATTGAAGAGTTAGATAATCTACTAGTTAAAGAAATAGCTAAAATGACAATGAAGGGGGAAGTTATCATCATGGGTGACTTTAATCTTCCTGATGTGAATTGGAAAACAAAAATAGCTACTTGTGCCAGAAGCACACATATTCTAAACTCCCTACTGGGATTGTCTCTAAAACAAGTCGTTGAGGAGCCAACTCGTAAAGAGGCCATACTAGATTTAGTGTTAACAAATGGAGATTTGGTATCAGATATTACTGTAGGTGAAAGTTTAGGATCCAGTGATCATCAGTCAGTGTGGTTTAATATAAGAACAGTGACTGAGTCACACCACACAAAAACAAAAGTTTTAGACTTTAGAAAAACAGACTTTTCTAAAATTAGAATATGTGTAAAGGAGTCATTATCAGACTGGAGCAACTTAAATGGAGTCCAAAAGAAATGGGATTATTTAAAAGCTGCACTACTGAAGGCAACAGAAAATTGCATTAGGCTTGTCAGTAAAAGCAAAAAATTCAAGAAACCACTGTGGTACTCCGCAGATGTGGCCAAAATAGTAAAAAACAAAAAGTTAGCATTTAGTAATTATAAAAAAACCCAGAGTGAGGAAGACAGAATGACCTATAAGATTAGGCAGAAAGAGGCTAAGCAAGTTATAAGAGCTTCCAAATCACACACAGAAGAGAAAATAGCACAGTCAGTAAACAAGAGGGACAAAACTTTTTTTAGATACATAAATGAGAAAAGAAAAGTAAAACAAGGATTAGTTAGATTAAAAACAAAAGAAGGAAGGTATGTAGATGAGGATAAAGGTCTAGCTGACTGCCTCAATGAATATTTTTGTTCAGTATTTACAGCTGAAAATGAAGGAAAGGGACCTCAGTTAAGAAAAAGGATAAATGAGTCATTTATTACACGTGAGTTTACAGAGGAAGAGGTTCTATTTCAACTGTCAAAAGTAAAGACAAATAAGTCAATGGGACCTGATGGAATACACCCAAAGCTATTAAAAGAGCTTAGTGGTGTACTATCAAAGCCATTAACAGATTTATTTAACCAATCATTGATAACAGGAGTAGTCCCAGAAGATTGGAAGTTAGCGAATGTTGTGCCCATTCACAAGAAAGGTAATAGGGAGGAGCCGGGCAACTATAGGCCAGTAAGCCTTACTTCAGTAGTGGGGAAAGTGATGGAAACCATGGTAAAGGATAGGATTGTTGAACATCTAAAAACACATGGATTTCAAGATCAGAGACAACATGGGTTTACTTCAGGGAGATTATGCCAAACTAATCTTATTCATTTATTTGATTGGGTAACTAAAATTATAGATCAGGGTGGTGCAGTAGACATTGCTTACCTAGATTTCAGTAAGGCTTTTGACACTGTTGCACATAGAAGGCTTATCAATAAACTGCAATCTTTGAGTTTGGATTCCAATATTGTTGAATAGGTAAGGCAGTGGCTGAGTGACAGGCAACAGAGGGTTGTAGTCAATGGAGTATATTCGAAGCTTGGGCTTGTCACCAGTGGGGTACCTCAGGGATCTGTACTTGGACCCATTCTCTTTAATATTTTTATTAGTGATATTGCAGAAGGTCTTTATGGTAAGGTGTGTCTTTTTGCGGATGATACTAAGATATGTAACAGGGTTGATGTTCCAGGAGGGATAAGCCAAATGGCAAATGATTTAGGTAAACTAGAAAAATGGTCAGAGTTGTGGCAACTGACATTTAATGTGGATAAGTGCAAGATAATGCATCTTGGACGTAAAAACCCAAGGGCAGAGTACAGAATATTTGATAGAGTCCTAACCTCAACATCTGAGGAAAGGGATTTAGGGGTGATTATTTCTGAGGACTTAATGGTAGGCAGACAATGTAATAGAGCAGCAGGAAATGCTAGCAGAATGCTTGGTTGTATAGGGAGAGGTATTAGCAGTAGAAAGAGGGAAGTGCTCATGCCATTGTACAGAACACTGGTGAGACCTCACTTGGAGTACTGTACACAGTACTGGAGACCATATCTTCAGAAGGATATTGATACCTTAGAGAGAGTTCAAAGAAGGGCTACTAAACTGGTTCATGGATTGCAGGATAAAACTTACCAGGAAAGGTTAAAGGATCTTAACATGTATAGCTTGGTGGAAAGACAAGACAGGGGGGATATGATAGAAACATTTAAATACATAAAGGGAATCAACACAGTAAAGGAGGAGACTATATTTAAAAGAAGAAAAACTACCACAACCAGAGGACATAGTCTAAAATTAGAGGTACAAAGGTTTAAAAATAATATCAGGAAGTATTACTTTACTGAGAGGGTAGTGGATGCATGGAATAGCCTTCCAGCTGAAATGGTAGAGGTTAACACAGTAAAGGAGTTTAAGCATGCGTGGGATAGGCATAAGGCTATCCTAACTATAAGATAATGCCAGGGACTAATAAAAGTATTTAGAAAACTGGGCAGACTAGATGGGCCGAATGGTTCTTATCTGCCGTCACATTCTACGTTTAGTTAGGGAATCCTGTGGAGGATTTGCATAGTTTAGTTATGGAGTCCTGTGGAGGTTTTGCAGAGTTTAGTTAGGGAGCCCTGCGGAGGTTTTACAGAGTTTAGTTAGGGAGTCCTGTGGAGGTTTTGGAGAGTTTAGTTAGGGAATCCTGTGGAGGTTTTGCAGAGTTTAGTTATGGAGTCCTGCGGAGGTTTTGCAGAGTTTAGTTATGGAGTCCTGCGGAGGTTTTGTAGAGTTTAGTTATGGAGTCCTGCTGAGGTTTTGCAGAGTTTAGTTATGGAGTCCTGCGGAGGTTTTGTAGAGTTTAGTTAGGGAATCCTGCTGAGGTTTTGCAGAGTTTAGTTAGGGAATCCTGTGGAGGTTTTGCAGAGTTTAGTTATGGAGTCCTGCGGAGGTTTTGCTGAGTTTAGTTAGGGAGTCCTGTGGAGGTTTTGCTGAGTTTAGTTAGGGAGTCCTGTGGAGGTTTTGCTGAGTTTAGTTAGGGAATCCTGTGGAGGTTTTGCAGAGTTTAGTTAGGGAGCCCTGCTGAGGTTTTGCAGAGTTTAGTTAGGGAATCCTGTGGAGGTTTTGCATAGTTTAGTTATGGAGTCCTGTGGAGGTTTTGCAGAGTTTAGTTATGGAGCCCTGTGGAGGTTCTACAGAGTTTAGTTAGGGAGTCCTGCAGAGGTTTTGCTGAGTTTAGTTAGGGAATCCTGTGGAGGTTTTGCAGAGTTTAGTTAGGGAGCCCTGCTGAGGTTTTGCAGAGTTTAGTTAGGGAATCCTGTGGAGGTTTTGCATAGTTTAGTTATGGAGTCCTGTGGAGGTTTTGCAGAGTTTAGTTATGGAGCCCTGTGGAGGTTCTACAGAGTTTAGTTAGGGAGTCCTGCAGAGGTTTTACAGAGTTTAGTTAGGGAGTCCTGCTGAGGTTTTGCAGAGTTTAACTTGTGGCTTGGTGAATGGTGTCGGGAGCAAGGATTTGGCTTTATTGCTCATGGTAGCTCTGTTTGGAATGGAAATAAACTGTACAAAAAAGATGGTTTGCATCTTTCTCAAAAGGGAACAAATGTTCTCAGTGAGCTGTTCAGAGGCTTTGCTAAGATGTATTTAAACTAGGAGGGGGGGCAAAAGGGTGATAAAACATCAATCCAATTGTCCCCCAAAACAAGGACAGAAGGTGCTTGTAGCAAGTGTGTTAAAAAATGATAAGCTTAGAGTCATGTCTACAAATGCTCGCAGTTTAGGGAATAAGATCCATGAACTTGCGGCAATAATGGCAACTGATAGTGTAGATTTAGTCGCTGTTACTGAGACATGGTATAATGAAAAAAATGACTGGGACATAGCAATACCAGGGTACTCTTTATATAGAAAAGACAGGGAAGGCAAGAAAGGGGGAGGGGTGGCCCTGTATGTGAAGGATAGCATAAAATCTAGCCTAATAAAGGTTAGTGAGACGAACATAGAGTCCATTTGGGTTACGTTAGAATTTGGTAATCACACAGTAACTCGTGTAGGTGTGATTTATAGGCCCCCAGGACAAATTGAAGAGTTAGATAATCTACTAGTTAAAGAAATAGCTAAAATGACAATGAAGGGGGAAGTTATCATCATGGGTGACTTTAATCTTCCTGATGTGAATTGGAAAACAAAAATAGCTACTTGTGCCAGAAGCACACATATTCTAAACTCCCTACTGGGATTGTCTCTAAAACAAGTCGTTGAGGAGCCAACTCGTAAAGAGGCCATACTAGATTTAGTGTTAACAAATGGAGATTTGGTATCAGATATTACTGTAGGTGAAAGTTTAGGATCCAGTGATCATCAGTCAGTGTGGTTTAATATAAGAACAGTGACTGAGTCACACCACACAAAAACAAAAGTTTTAGACTTTAGAAAAACAGACTTTTCTAAAATTAGAATATGTGTAAAGGAGTCATTATCAGACTGGAGCAACTTAAATGGAGTCCAAAAGAAATGGGATTATTTAAAAGCTGCACTACTGAAGGCAACAGAAAATTGCATTAGGCTTGTCAGTAAAAGCAAAAAATTCAAGAAACCACTGTGGTACTCCGCAGATGTGGCCAAAATAGTAAAAAACAAAAAGTTAGCATTTAGTAATTATAAAAAAACCCAGAGTGAGGAAGACAGAATGACCTATAAGATTAGGCAGAAAGAGGCTAAGCAAGTTATAAGAGCTTCCAAATCACACACAGAAGAGAAAATAGCACAGTCAGTAAACAAGAGGGACAAAACTTTTTTTAGATACATAAATGAGAAAAGAAAAGTAAAACAAGGATTAGTTAGATTAAAAACAAAAGAAGGAAGGTATGTAGATGAGGATAAAGGTCTAGCTGACTGCCTCAATGAATATTTTTGTTCAGTATTTACAGCTGAAAATGAAGGAAAGGGACCTCAGTTAAGAAAAAGGATAAATGAGTCATTTATTACACGTGAGTTTACAGAGGAAGAGGTTCTATTTCAACTGTCAAAAGTAAAGACAAATAAGTCAATGGGACCTGATGGAATACACCCAAAGCTATTAAAAGAGCTTAGTGGTGTACTATCAAAGCCATTAACAGATTTATTTAACCAATCATTGATAACAGGAGTAGTCCCAGAAGATTGGAAGTTAGCGAATGTTGTGCCCATTCACAAGAAAGGTAATAGGGAGGAGCCGGGCAACTATAGGCCAGTAAGCCTTACTTCAGTAGTGGGGAAAGTGATGGAAACCATGGTAAAGGATAGGATTGTTGAACATCTAAAAACACATGGATTTCAAGATCAGAGACAACATGGGTTTACTTCAGGGAGATTATGCCAAACTAATCTTATTCATTTATTTGATTGGGTAACTAAAATTATAGATCAGGGTGGTGCAGTAGACATTGCTTACCTAGATTTCAGTAAGGCTTTTGACACTGTTGCACATAGAAGGCTTATCAATAAACTGCAATCTTTGAGTTTGGATTCCAATATTGTTGAATAGGTAAGGCAGTGGCTGAGTGACAGGCAACAGAGGGTTGTAGTCAATGGAGTATATTCGAAGCTTGGGCTTGTCACCAGTGGGGTACCTCAGGGATCTGTACTTGGACCCATTCTCTTTAATATTTTTATTAGTGATATTGCAGAAGGTCTTTATGGTAAGGTGTGTCTTTTTGCGGATGATACTAAGATATGTAACAGGGTTGATGTTCCAGGAGGGATAAGCCAAATGGCAAATGATTTAGGTAAACTAGAAAAATGGTCAGAGTTGTGGCAACTGACATTTAATGTGGATAAGTGCAAGATAATGCATCTTGGACGTAAAAACCCAAGGGCAGAGTACAGAATATTTGATAGAGTCCTAACCTCAACATCTGAGGAAAGGGATTTAGGGGTGATTATTTCTGAGGACTTAATGGTAGGCAGACAATGTAATAGAGCAGCAGGAAATGCTAGCAGAATGCTTGGTTGTATAGGGAGAGGTATTAGCAGTAGAAAGAGGGAAGTGCTCATGCCATTGTACAGAACACTGGTGAGACCTCACTTGGAGTACTGTACACAGTACTGGAGACCATATCTTCAGAAGGATATTGATACCTTAGAGAGAGTTCAAAGAAGGGCTACTAAACTGGTTCATGGATTGCAGGATAAAACTTACCAGGAAAGGTTAAAGGATCTTAACATGTATAGCTTGGTGGAAAGACAAGACAGGGGGGATATGATAGAAACATTTAAATACATAAAGGGAATCAACACAGTAAAGGAGGAGACTATATTTAAAAGAAGAAAAACTACCACAACCAGAGGACATAGTCTAAAATTAGAGGTACAAAGGTTTAAAAATAATATCAGGAAGTATTACTTTACTGAGAGGGTAGTGGATGCATGGAATAGCCTTCCAGCTGAAATGGTAGAGGTTAACACAGTAAAGGAGTTTAAGCATGCGTGGGATAGGCATAAGGCTATCCTAACTATAAGATAATGCCAGGGACTAATAAAAGTATTTAGAAAACTGGGCAGACTAGATGGGCCGAATGGTTCTTATCTGCCGTCACATTCTACGTTTAGTTAGGGAATCCTGTGGAGGATTTGCATAGTTTAGTTATGGAGTCCTGTGGAGGTTTTGCAGAGTTTAGTTAGGGAGCCCTGCGGAGGTTTTACAGAGTTTAGTTAGGGAGTCCTGTGGAGGTTTTGGAGAGTTTAGTTAGGGAATCCTGTGGAGGTTTTGCAGAGTTTAGTTATGGAGTCCTGCGGAGGTTTTGCAGAGTTTAGTTATGGAGTCCTGCGGAGGTTTTGTAGAGTTTAGTTATGGAGTCCTGCTGAGGTTTTGCAGAGTTTAGTTATGGAGTCCTGCGGAGGTTTTGTAGAGTTTAGTTAGGGAATCCTGCTGAGGTTTTGCAGAGTTTAGTTAGGGAATCCTGTGGAGGTTTTGCAGAGTTTAGTTATGGAGTCCTGCGGAGGTTTTGCTGAGTTTAGTTAGGGAGTCCTGTGGAGGTTTTGCTGAGTTTAGTTAGGGAATCCTGTGGAGCTTTTGCAGAGTTTAGTTAGGGAATCCTGTGGAGGTTTTACAGAGTTTAGTTATGGAGTCCTGCTGAGGTTTTGCAGAGTTTAGTTATGGAGTCCTGCGGAGGTTTTGTAGAGTTTAGTTATGGAGTCCTGCTGAGGTTTTGCAGAGTTTAGTTATGGAGTCCTGCGGAGGTTTTGTAGAGTTTAGTTAGGGAATCCTGCTGAGGTTTTGCAGAGTTATGTTAGGGAATCCTGTGGAGGTTTTGCTGAGTTTAGTTATGGAGTCCTGCGGAGGTTTTGCTGAGTTTAGTTAGGGAGTCCTGTGGAGGTTTTGCTGAGTTTAGTTAGGGAATCCTGTGGAGCTTTTGCAGAGTTTAGTTAGGGAATCCTGTGGAGGTTTTGCAGAGTTTAGTTAGGGAGCCCTGCTGAGGTTTTGCAGAGTTTAGTTATGGAGTCCTGTGGAGGTTTTGCAGAGTTTAGTTATGGAGCCCTGTGGTGGTTTTACAGAGTTTAGTTAGGGAGTCCTGCGGAGGTTTTACAGAGTTTAGTTAGGGAGTCCTGCTGAGGTTTTGCAGAGTTTAGTTAGGGAATCCTGTGGAGGTTTTGCATAGTTTACTTATGGAGTCCTGTGGAGGTTTTGCAGAGTTTAGTTAGGGAGCCCTGCAGAGGTTTTACAGAGTTTAGTTAGGGAGTCCTGTGGAGGTTTTGGAGAGTTTAGTTAGGGAATCCTGTGGAGGTTTTGCAGAGTTTAGTTATGGAGTCCTGCGGAGGTTTTGCAGAGTTTAGTTATGGAGTCCTGCGGAGGTTTTGCAGAGTTTAGTTATGGAATCCTGCGGAGGTTTGGAGAGTTTAGTTAGGGAATCCTGTGGAGGTTTTGCAGAGTTTAGTTATGGAGTCCTGCGGAGGTTTTGCAGAGTTTAGTTATGGAGTCCTGCGGAGGTTTTGCAGAGTTTAGTTATGGAGTCCTGTGGAGGTTTTGCAGAGTTTAGTTAGGGAATCCTGTGGAGGTTTTGCTGAGTTTAGTTAGGGAATCCTGTGGAGGTTTTACATAGTTTAGTTAGGGAGTCCTGTGGAGGTTTTACAGAGTTTAGTTATGGAATCCTGCTGAGGTTTTGCAGAGTTTAGTTATGGAGTCCTGCGGAGGTTTTGTAGAGTTTAGTTAGGGAATCCTGTGGAGGTTTTGCTGAGTTTAGTTATGGAGTCCTGCGGAGGATTTGCAGAGTTTAGTTAGGGAATCCTGTGGAGGTTTTGCATAGTTTACTTATGGAGTCCTGTGGAGGTTTTGCAGAGTTTAGTTAGGGAGCCCTGCGGAGGTTTTACAGAGTTTAGTTAGGGAGTCCTGTGGAGGTTTTGGAGAGTTTAGTTAGGGAATCCTGTGGAGGTTTTGCAGAGTTTAGTTATGGAGTCCTGCGGAGGTTTTGCAGAGTTTAGTTATGGAGTCCTGCGGAGGTTTTGCAGAGTTTAGTTATGGAATCCTGCGGAGGTTTTGGAGAGTTTAGTTAGGGAATCCTGTGGAGGTTTTGCAGAGTTTAGTTATGGAGTCCTGCGGAGGTTTTGCAGAGTTTAGTTATGGAGTCCTGTGGAGGTTTTGCAGAGTTTAGTTAGGGAATCCTGTGGAGGTTTTGCTGAGTTTAGTTAGGGAATCCTTTGGAGGTTTTACATAGTTTAGTTAGGGAGTCCTGTGGAGGTTTTACAGAGTTTAGTTATGGAATCCTGCTGAGGTTTTGCAGAGTTTAGTTATGGAGTCCTGCGGAGGTTTTGTAGAGTTTAGTTAGGGAATCCTGCTGAGGTTTTGCAGAGTTATGTTAGGGAATCCTGTGGAGGTTTTGCTGAGTTTAGTTATGGAGTCCTGCGGAGGTTTTGCTGAGTTTAGTTAGGGAGTCCTGTGGAGGTTTTGCTGAGTTTAGTTAGGGAATCCTGTGGAGCTTTTGCAGAGTTTAGTTAGGGAATCCTGTGGAGGTTTTGCAGAGTTTAGTTAGGGAGCCCTGCTGAGGTTTTGCAGAGTTTAGTTAGGGAATCCTGTGGAGGTTTTGCATAGTTTAGTTATGGAGTCCTGTGGAGGTTTTGCAGAGTTTAGTTATGGAGCCCTATGGTGGTTTTACAGAGTTTAGTTAGGGAGTCCTGCGGAGGTTTTACAGAGTTTAGTTAGGGAGTCCTGCTGAGGTTTTGCAGAGTTTAGTTAGGGAATCCTGTGGAGGTTTTGCATAGTTTACTTATGGAGTCCTGTGGAGGTTTTGCAGAGTTTAGTTAGGGAGCCCTGCGGAGGTTTTACAGAGTTTAGTTAGGGAGTCCTGTGGAGGTTTTGGAGAGTTTAGTTAGGGAATCCTGTGGAGGTTTTGCAGAGTTTAGTTATGGAGTCCTGCGGAGGTTTTGCAGAGTTTAGTTATGGAGTCCTGCGGAGGTTTTGCAGAGTTTAGTTATGGAATCCTGCGGAGGTTTTGGAGAGTTTAGTTAGGGAATCCTGTGGAGGTTTTGCAGAGTTTAGTTATGGAGTCCTGCGGAGGTTTTGCAGAGTTTAGTTATGGAGTCCTGTGGAGGTTTTGCAGAGTTTAGTTAGGGAATCCTGTGGAGGTTTTGCTGAGTTTAGTTAGGGAATCCTGTGGAGGTTTTACATAGTTTAGTTAGGGAGTCCTGTGGAGGTTTTACAGAGTTTAGTTATGGAATCATGTGGAGGTTTTGCAGAGTTTAGTTAGGGAGTCCTGCGGAGGTTTTGCAGAGTTTAGTTATGGAATCCTGTGGAGGTTTTGCAGAGTTTAGTTATGGAGTCCTGTGGAGGTTTTGCAGAGTTTAGTTAGGGAATCCTGTGGAGGTTTTGCTGAGTTTAGTTAGGGAATCCTGTGGAGGTTTTACATAGTTTAGTTAGGGAGTCCTGTGGAGGTTTTACAGAGTTTAGTTATGGAATCATGTGGAGGTTTTGCAGAGTTTAGTTAGGGAGTCCTGCGGAGGTTTTGCAGAGTTTAGTTATGGAATCCTGTGGAGGTTTTGCAGAGTTTAGTTATGGAATCCTGTGGAGGTTTTGCAGAGTTTAGTTATGGAGTCCTGTGGAGGTTTCACAGAGTTTAGTTATGGAATCCTGTGGAGGTTTTGCAGAGTTTAGTTATGGAGTCCTGTGGAGGTTTTACAGAGTTTAGTTAGGGAATCCTGCGGAGGTTTTGCAGAGTTTAGTTATGGAGTCCTGTGGAGGTTTTGCAGAGTTTAGTTAGGGAATCCTGTGGAGGTTTTGCTGAGTTTAGTTAGGGAATCCTGTGGAGGTTTTGCATAGTTTAGTTATGGAGTCCTGTGGAGGTTTTGCAGAGTTTAGTTAGGGAGTCCTGTGGAGGTTTTACAGAGTTTAGTTATGGAATCATGTGGAGGTTTTGCAGAGTTTAGTTAGGGAGTCCTGCGGAGGTTTTGCAGAGTTTAGTTATGGAGTCCTGTGGAGGTTTTATAGAGTTTAGTTATGGAATCCTGTGGATGTTTTGCAGAGTTTAGTTATGGAGTCCTGCGGAGGTTTTACAGAGTTTCATCAGGATATTTTGTGGTTATTTTACAAAGTTCAGTTAGGGATTTCTGTGGAGGATTTGCAGAGTTTAGTTAGTTATGGAGTTGTGTGGAGTGATGAATGAATCAATAGCCGAAATTCCTGACCGAATTTCAGACATAAGAGGATGCCCAAGTGTTTAACTGGCATGTGCGGTAATTTCACAGTGTTTTCTAGTGTGGGCAGATGACGTGTCCCACAGGGCCTTCATCTGCCCACACAAAGATGGCGGCTCTCAGGACCTAGATCCGGGCTTTAAAATAAAGATGAACAAAAAAGTAAAATGGGGACATTTGGGAGTGACTAGGGGGAAAATTAGATGTAGTGAAGTTGGTAGGGGGTTAAAAAAAAACAGATGTGGCGATGACAGTCCCGCTTTAAAAAGTACGCATTTCTGCTGCAAGGCACTGCAAGGGTTACTAATTTCCATATTTTGCTGATCCTGCCCTGCAAACCATGTTAATTCCAATGAAAAAATTATAAAGAATAAAAAGAAAAGTTTAGCAAAACCAATAATTAACTTTTAGTTAGCTATTTGTGCTATTATTGAGGAAGCGACAGTTCCTTTTTAAGACCAAACTTGCAATTAAAATACAGTTTGCTTCAATATCCCACTTACTGGAATTAAAATCTTTACACAAACAGAGAGATACAGTAATCCTCTGTGATTATTTCACCATTCTATAGACGTCACTGATACCGATCTGTGCGCAGTGATAAAGGGTCTATGTCGGGATCACCCCATAGACTAGGAGACCCTATAAAAAGAGGCACAGAGCTGGCTATCTTAATAGCCCAAGATTTTCCACTCAGAAAACCTCAAATACATTCTAACTCATGTGTTTAGTTGTATTGTGGTTTCCCACAAATTAGACCACCCAGGAACATCTGTGGCCGCCTGAGTGCAATCCACAAATATTAGTAAACAGAGTCTGGTTTAGCACAAAGATGCCCATACAGAGGGCTGTAAATTGGTCAACTTCAAATATAACTGGGGATTCCATCTTTACGATTTGCACAGAATGTGGTACCGTAGGAGATTCCGTGACAATGGATCCATCAGTCTCAGGAAGTTCTAGATCTAACAGACAATGTATCTCCTACTGCAAATAGATAGCACTAGGTCGCACAGTTTTACCAGCTCATCCTCCGGGATACAAAGAATTTTGGTCATAACCTGAAAGAATAATTTATTACATCCTCTCCAGATAAAATAAAAATTATAGGCTTTTATTTAGTAGGAGGTTTTTGTAACGTGTTTATTTTGGTCATAAAGTGGGAGTTGGTTGATGACTCTCCATTTACTCTCTACGCTAACAGTGAAAGATGGTACCTTAGTCCCCACTTTGTTCCTAATACAGTGAACATTCGTATTCTGCATTATAGCTCCATCTATTGCTCCATGTCTCACACCTTACGTAACCTTCCTCCAGCAGACCTATCTCTACAGTCCTGAGGGCTATATATTGATTACCGAGGGCAGAGTTTGCATGACAACTGTGGGTTCTTTATCCGGCAGCCTCAGATGTCACAGAATCGCCACTTCTACCTTGGCTTCTTAACACTAGCCACCTTAGTGATAGCTCCCCTCCCCAAACCTTGACTCCTCTCCTGCAACTGTCATAAAAATAAATGACACCATGTTCAGTGAATACTATTCTACTTCTACCAACCTTCTCTTCTTCCCTACCCTTACCCTTTGTGTCACTATACCCCACTCCCTCTAACATGTAAACTCACTGAGCAGGCCCTCAATCCCTCTGTTACTGTGTCACTATACCCCACTCCCTCTAACATGTAAGCTCACTGAGCAGGGCCCTCAATACCCCTGTTACTGTGTCACTATACCCCACTCCCTCTAACATGTAAGCTCACTGAGCAGGGCCCTCAATACCCTGTTACTGTGTCACTATACCCCACTCCCTCTAACATGTAAACTCACTGAGCAGGGCCCTTAATACCCCTGTTACTGTGTCACTATACCCCACTCCCTCTAACATGTAAACTCACTGAGCAGGCCCTCAATCCCTCTGTTACTGTGTCACTATACCCCACTCCCTCTAACATGTAAGCTCACTGAGCAGGGCCCTCAATACCCTTGTTACTGTGTCACTATACCCCACTCCCTCTAACATGTAAGCTCACTGAGCAGGGCCCTCAATACCCCTGTTACTGTGTCACTATACCCCACTCCCTCTAACATGTAAACTCACTGAGCAGGGCCCTCAATCCCTCTGTTACTGTGTCACTATACCCCACTCCCTCTAACATGTAAACTCACTGAGCAGGCCCTCAATCCCTCTGTTACTGTGTCACTATTCCCCACTCCCTCTAACATGTAAGCTCACTGAGCAGGGCCCTCAATCCCTCTGTTACTGTGTCACTATACCCCACTCCCTCTAACATGTTAGCTCACTGAGCAGGCCCTCAATCCCTCTGTTACTGTGTCACTATTCCCCACTCCCTCTAACATGTAAACTCACTGAGCAGGCGCTCAATCCCTCTGTTACTGTGTCACTATACCCCACTGCCTCTAACATGTAAACTCACTAAGCAGGGCCCTCAATCCCTCTGTTACTGTGTCACTATACCCCACTCCCTCTAACATGTAAACTCACTGAGCAGGCCCTCAATCCCTCTGTTACTGTGTCACTATTCCCCACTCCCTCTAACATGTAAACTCACTGAGCAGGCGCTCAATCCCTCTGTTACTGTGTCACTATACCCCACTCCCTCTAGCATGTAAGCTCATTGAGCAGGGGCCCTCAACCCCTCTGTTACTGTGTCACTATACCCCACTTCCTCTAACATGTAAACTCACTGAGCAGGCCCTCAATCCCTCTGTTACTGTGTCACTATACCCCACTTCTTCTAACATGTAAACTCATTGAGCAGGCCCTCAATCCCTCTGTTACTGTGTCACTATACCCCACTCCCTCTAACATGTAAGCTCACTGAGCAGGCCCTCAATCCCTCTGTTACTGTGTCACTATACCCCACTCCCTCTAGCATGTAAACTCACTGAGCAGGGCCCTCAATTCCTCTTTTACTGTCACTATACCCCACTCCCTCTAACATGTAAACTCACTGAGCAGGGCTCTCAATCCCTCTGTTACTGTGTCACTATACCCCACTCCCTCTAACATGTAAGCTCACTGAGCAGGGCCCTCAATCCCTCTGTTACTGTGTCACTATACCCCACTCCCTCTAGCATGTAAACTCACTGAGCAGGCCCTCAATCCCTCTGTTACTGTCACTATACCCACTCCCTATAGCATGTAAGCTCACTGAGCAGGGCCTTCAATCCCTCTGTTACTGTCACTATACCCCATTCCCTCTAACATGTAAACTCACTGAGCAGGGCCCTCAATCCCTCTGTTACTGTGTCACTACACCCCACTCCATCTAACATGTAAACTCACTGAGCAGGGCCCTCAATCCCTCTGTTACTGTGTCACTACACCCCACTCCATCTAACATGTAAACTCACTGAGCAGGCCCTCAATCCCTCTGTTACTGTCACTATACCCCACTCCCTCTAACATGTAAACTCACTGAGCAGGGCCCTCAATACCTCTGTTACTGGGTCACTATACCCCACTCCCTCTAACATGTAAACTCACAGAGCAGGGCCCTCAATCCCCCTGTTACTGTGTCACTATACCCCACTCCCTCTAACATGTAAACTCACTGAGCAGGGCCCTCAATCCCTCTGTTACTGTGTCACTATACCCCACTCCCTCTAACATGTAAACTCACTGAGCAGGCCCTCAATCCCTCTGTTACTGTCACTATACCTCACTCCCTCTAACATGTAAACTCACTGAGCAGGCCCTCAATCCCTCTGTTACTGTCACTATACCCCACTCCCTCTAGCATGTAAACTCACTGAGCAGGCCCTCAATCCCTCTGTTACTGTCACTATACCCCACTCCCTCTAACATGTAAACTCACTGAGCAGGCCCTCAATCCCTCTGTTACTGTGTCACTATGCCCCACTCCCTCTTACATGTAAACTCACTGAGCAGGGCCCTCAATCCCTCTGTTACTGTGTCACTATACCCCACTCCCTCTAACATGTAAACTCACTGAGCAGGGCCTCAATCCCTCTGTTACTGTGTCACTATACCCCACTCCCTCTAACATGTAACCTCACTGAGCAGGGCCCTCAATCCCTGTTACTGTCACTATACCCCACTCCCTCTAACATGTAAACTCACTGAGCAATGGCCCTCAATCCCTCTGTTACTGGGTCACTATACCCCACTCCCTCTAACATGTAAACTCACTGAGCAGGGCCCTCAATCCCTCTGTTACTGTGTCACTATACCCCACTCCCTCTAACATGTAAACTCACTGAGCAGGGCCCTCAATCCCTCTGTTACTGTGTCACTATACCCCACTCCCTCTAACATGTAAACTCACTGAGCAGGCCCTCAATCCCTCTGTTACTGTGTCACTATGCCCCACTCCCTCTTACATGTAAACTCACTGAGCAGGGCCCTCAATCCCTCTGTTACTGTGTCACTATACCCCACTCCCTCTAACATGTAAACTCACTGAGCAGGCCCTCAATCCCTCTGTTACTGTCACTTTACCCCACACCCTCTAGCATGTAAACTCACTGAGCAGGTCCCTAAATCCCTCTGTTACTGTGTCACTATACCCCACTCCCTCTAACATGTAAACTCACTGAGCAATGGCCCTCAATCCCTCTGTTACTGTGTCACTATACCCCACTCCCTCTAACATGTAAACTCACTGAGCAGGGCCCTCAATCCCTCTGTTACTGTGTCACTATACCCCACTCCCTCTAACATGTAAACTCACTGAGCAGGCCCTCAATCCCTCTGTTACTGTGTCACTATACCCCACTCACTCTAACATGTAAACTCACTGAGCAGGGCCCTCAATCCCTCTGTTTCTGTGTCACTATACCCCACTCCCTCTAACATGTAAACTCACTGAGCAGGGCCCTCAATCCCTCTGTTACTGTGTCACTATACCCCACTCCCTCTAACATGTAAACTCACTGAGCAGGGCCCTCAATCCCTCTGTTACTGTGTCACTATACCCCACTCCCTCTAACATGTAAACTCACTGAGCAGGGCCCTCAATCCCTCTGTTACTGTGTATCCAACTCGTCTGGTTACAAATACGTGTCTGTTAGTCCACCCATTGTACAGCGCCACGGAATTTGTTGGCGATATATAAATAACAATAAAATGACAAGCCCTCGTTAGGTAGCTCTTAAAAGTAGACCATCTGCCCTAAAGACTAGGCACTAAGAAAATGGGAAATCTCCGCCCCTGTTTCTTCTTCTGTGTAACATTGTTTTCTTATGTACCTCGTCATGGGGCCCAAAATACCTCATTATTTGTCATGCGGAACACAACAGACACAGTATGGAATCCCAGCATCTTTCCTCTATACAATGTATCAACTAGGAATCATTTAGAGATTTCTTAACACAACCTGCCCAACGCAAGCTCTGCCGCGCCGGGTACTTAGGGAGTCTGTCAACAGGTACCTTACCGTGGCGTTACCGTGACCTTAAACCGTAACTTTTCTAACCCTCATATGGTGTGCCATTACCGCCAGTTATTGCACGATTTACTCATTATTGATCATTATTGGAGCTTTACATAGTGATTAGATTATTGATAACAGTGATTTATTTAAAAATAATGTTACAATACATACACTCTGATTGTATACGTTTTCTGTTTGATTTTGCATCCTTTTCATCTCCGCCTCGCTGGCCTCCTGAATCTTCTGAACCGTTTCTGTTAGAGTCGGACTGCTACGGCTTGCACTTCGCAATTTTTCCTCTAACTGTAGCACAAGGGATTCTGATTGGGAGACGCGGGCTCTCAATTCTTGTGTAACCTAGAACAAGGGTTCAGTAATACAATGTTACTAAAACAGAATATACATTGGGCTATATGTACAAGCTGCAGGTTAGGACAAGTTTGTAGAAAATAGAGCAATTACCACGGAAAACAATGGAATATTCCTCCAACTTTGGCCTTGAAATAAATCTATGACCGGCGTTAGTAATTTGTTAAATAGCGCTGCACTGCTGAATGTGTTTCCATATTTTCCATAAATATCACAAGTCTAAATTTAAACGCTTTGCTGTGAGCTGCTCCAGCCTCAGACATTCTCATAAAGCCGTTATTCATTTTTAATTGTAGTGGCGATGTCTAAAAATACATTTTAAGGACCACTTTGAAATATCTGCCAAGATTTTCTGGAGACCATTAATTACTAAAGCTGAAGAGACTCTTTCTTAATAAAAGTCCCAAAACACATTGCCTGCCGAGACACGACCCTCTAAACGCGGGTAGGCACATCTGTCAGCAATTAGCAATTTGCAGAAATTTATATTTTCTTTCAATATAACAACATTCGGTAAACTGCGTTTAAACTTCACATTAAGGAACTTTCTCTCTAGAAATTAAATCTGAAATTTGGGGGATCCCAAATAATTCTTTCCCCTTTTCTCTGTTGTGTGTAATCCGAAGGATAGAAGTCATAGTTAGAAGATCCTCATTGAGTAACGGCTGAACTTCATACCCTCTTCCATGGCGCTCTCACAGTCTAAAGGTTTTTAACGTATTATTAATAATAAACAGTTTTGGATTCCTAGTCTTTGCTTTAGATGTGTAATTGGGGTGTAAGTATCTCAATACATTGGTCTGTATGCTCTGATCCTCCTAACTAGTTAGAAGGTCACTATAGGATTAGGAATACACGTCTGTATTTCTAACTCTGTAGTGTTTCTTTAAAAATGTGTGTGCCAGAAATGCCTTTGCCACGTGTTCCTGAAGGGGCCTGCTGGCCCAAAGACTATGGGCCCTGCAAAAAGCCTGTTAAAAGACTTAGTTTGTGCCGGGAACCGAACAGGCGCAGGAACCATGGACCTACCAGGAGCTTGTCAAGTCCTATCATCACCTCTTATCGATTCTAACCGCACTGTTCTAATTGGTCATCTGTGTGGCCACATTTCATATGAACGAGCATGAGGTGGTGGCCATCTTGTTCCCGCAAACGCAGGCAGCAGTGTTTGGTCGTCGAGTTCATGGAACTCAAATCGGACATAGCAACTCCTGAACACTGCTGGACTTTCATCATCGTCTGCGTTCGGATTCTACACCACCTAGAAGGGCACTGTTCGGTGGAATCGTTCATCTGGATGAGGGGAACAAGCTCCACGGTATGAATATTGACTACGTTCGGTAGTTTGCTAATTTTTAAACTAACAAACCTGACCGACCATTAGCACTGATTTCATGGAACTGTTTTGGGCATAGGACCATGTGCACGGTCGGTCAAATTATGACTTCCATAGAAATCCCGAACCCCTGAACCGATCTTGGTGATTTTTGGATATGTTGGTCACCCAAATCAGAGCTATCGGGGGATGTAACTTTTGTGGGATTTCCATGTGTTTTTAGGGGTACTTTTAGGGTGTCTGAAAAACGTGTGTTTTTCTGTACCTGGAGATAATTGAGTTAGTACAGTTCCTGACTCAATTATCTCTCAGGCACAGAGGAGGAGTTTGTAACTTGTATAAATTCTGTGACTGTGCTTCCATTAAACAGACTACTTCCAGGATTAAGCCTTGGCTCATGTGTGGGGGAGATTGCTATACTGCTCTTTGGATTACTATACCTGCTATACTCTCTTGGAGGAGAGGTCTTCCCACTAGGAGCTGTATATAGGTGTTGGTCCAAGGTGGGAAGGGATGGCGAGACCCCATCCAAGCTGCGGCGGCTAATGGGGCTACAGTGGTTATGGTGTCTGGTGCGGTGCTTATAGTACTCGGCAACAACTGGGAAGCGCGATTGGCGGAGGTACCCAATGTGTGATATCTCACCATTTACTAAGACCCCATAAGAATCTACCGATTGATTCTTAGAATCTGCCTCTGTACCCTGAAAATCTAAATGTTACATTAACGTCCTTTCTTAAGGCCCAAACTTTGCTATTTTTTTCTGTTTATAGGAAACCTATTCCAAACAAAAAATGAGGCAGTGACAAAGCCTCCACGGTGCTCCCAGGATCCCTGAACATTAATAAGAGAGATTTCAAGTGCAATGTCATGTACTGAGCACATAACAATCCTGGCGAGAACATAATACATTATGAAAAATGAAACAAACTCACTGTCTCTATCTGCCACAAACACACAAACAGCCAGATCAATAAACATTTCATACAATGAATGTCTCTTCCCTAACAGGGATCAGGGCCGGTGCAAGAATTTTTGGCTACACAGGCGAAGATGCATTTTGCTGCCCCACCCCCCCAACAAAAAAAAATGCATCTTCACCTTTGTGTCTCTTAGCCCCCTTTTGAATTTCTTACCCTCTTTAGTGGTTCATATCCCCTCTCTTCAATGATTTGCCCTTTTGTTTCTTACACCCCCTTTAGTGTGTGTCTTACAACCCCTCTTGTTTATTTCTTACTTCCCCACCAGCCACATTCTATGTCTATTTCTTCCCCCAGCCCCTTTCTGTCTCTTTTTCCAATACAAACATAGATAAATGGGCAAAAATACATATATGCACAAAGACACAAAAATAGAGACACACAATCATACAGGCACACAGACAGTTATTTAGGCACACAGTGACAAAGATATACAGACACACAATCAAACAAACACATGCATACAAACACAGTCAAACAATCTACACTTACAGGTAAACTGTCATATAAATACAGACAGACTGTAATACAGAGACATACAGACACAGTCATACAGAGACATAAAGACACAAGCAGTCACACATGCAGTCACAAGTACATATTTACATCTCAGGCCAGTGTATATGTATTTAAATGTAAGCATGTTTTTGTATACAGTATGGAGTATGTTTATGTGAATGTAGGGCTTGTATGTTGACATTTGAATGCAGGGGTGTCTTTGTATGTAGTGTTGGCGTTTTACTGCTGAGATGTATGCACATTTACACAAACATTGCCACAAACACTGTGATACACATACACACAGATTCACACACTGACACACATGCAGATACACTGATATGCATGCAGATACACACACACACACACACACACACACATATATATATATATATATATATATATATAAACTGGTAAATATATACACACACACTGACATACACAGACACAGTGACAGACATACACACTGACATACAGATACAAACACAGACAGACATACAGATAAACACAAAGACACACATACAGACACACACACACACTGACAGACAAACATATATATACACAGACACACACACTGACAGACATACAGGTATACACACATACAGACACACTGACAGACATAAAGATACACACACTGACAGACATACAAACTGATAGACATACAGGTATACACACAGTCAAACACTGACAGACATACAGATACAGACACACACACTGACAGACATACAGGTATACACACAGTCACACACCTAATTGCTACTTTGCAGCAATTTCCACCGCAGTGTTCTAAGTGTTCGTCTGGGTGGCCGCATTGCCCATGGACGACCACGAGATGGCAACCATCTTGTTCGCACGTACGCAGGCAGCGGTGTTTGGTTATCGAATTCATGGAACTGAAAACAGACACAGAAACTCCCGAACACCACTGGACTTCTAGCATCACCTGCGTTCGGTTCTACAACACTTAGGAAGACACTGTTCAGTGGAAAGGTTCCCACGAACAAGGGAAACAAGCTCCAGGGTAAGAATATTGACTATGTTTGGTAGTTTGTTCGGTTTTAAACTAGCGAACTAGACTGACCGCTAGTCCTTATCTTATGGAACTGTTTAGGGCAGGAGCCTCGTGTGCGATTGGTCAAATTAGGACCTCCAGGAAATTCCCGAACCCCTGAACCGATCTGGGTGATTTTTGGATATGTTGGTCACCCAGATAGGGGGTTGTAACTTTTAGGTTTTTTATGTATTTTAACGTACTTTTGGGGTGTTTGTGAAATGTTTGGGTTTTGTGCGTGGAGATAATTGAGTTTTAAAGTTCCTGGGAGTGTCATGGGCATGCTTGTCTGTGTTCAGAAATGTATAAAAGCAAACCATCTGGCCAGATTAAATCATTCCAGTTTGTACTCCCAGAACTATGTGTCGTCTGGTTACTAGGAGGGGAAAGGGCTAATCACTAATCACTGTTCCAGTGTGGAGGATTCAACGGGGAAAGTCCTTGTAAGGACTAGAGCTTCCAGTGCCTGGGGGTGGATAGAGCAAGTTCCCCATTCGGCTCCAGGAGGGTACTGTTCCAGGACCCCAGTCAAGCCACGGCGACTGTGGGCAGAAATGCTGCAATTTGCCCCCTGTTCTAGCTAGGAAGCGGTCTCTGGCAGAGGTACCCAGCCAGGGGTACAGGGAGCTCCGTTAAACACTGTTAAAGCAATCTTTAAAGCTATTCAATAAGTGTGAGGAGATTAGAGACTAAGAATAAAAGCCAGGTTTCGGTGCCCTCTGATAGATCTGGTACCGCTGATGGTGCCCGTACCTTGGAATGGCTCTGGGTCAGACTCTCGATGTGTTGATTAAGCGACATTATCTCGTCCTGGAGCTTTAAACGCTGGAAAAATTCTTCTTCATATCTTAAGAAAAAAAACACAGATTTATCCTTTTTTTACAGTTCGGTTTTGAAGATTTTGCCCTTTTAGGCTAAATGTGAGAACAAAGCGGGGCACTGTTTATAACCAACTGCCTGTGTGTCAAATCTGTGTCAACCGGGTCTCTATACAAATATCAGGACCAATAAGTAGATCAAATACAACTGCTCGATATCAACATGCTCAAATCCCGCAAATACCCAAATACTAAGCCGGGCTTGAAAAATTAATAATAATGCGCTAGATCAGGGCCGCCATCAGGGCATGACAACCATAACAGTTGTCATGGGCCCGGCGGTCCTGGGGGGCCCTGAGCCCCACATACTGCTGCAGTAAGTAATGGCTGAGCTGGGGAGTTAAACAATCTCCCCAGCCAGCCTGCACTCAGCAAGGGGCCCGCATAGCCGTCCGCGGGCCCCTGCTGCTACTAATCATCTCCTCCGTGCAGGGCACACTGAGGGACAGCTATAGGGGCCTCCCAAAGACCCCACTAGGCTGCCCCTCAGTGTACCTGTCTCAGAACACAGCCTCACTGAGCTGCCTGTAACACTGCTCAGGGCAGCTCTGTGCGGCTGGTTCTGCAGGAAGTGACATCACCAGTCACAGTGCAGAGTGAGCTGTGCGGAGCTGCCCTGAGCAGACTTACAGGCAGCATGTCAGCATTGTGAGGTTCCTTCAGAAGAGGACCACCAGAGAGGTAAGGTTTGGGAGGGTTTTGGGAGCCCCTACCCCCCCTTGCTCCCACTGCATCCCCTACCCCCCTTGCTCCCACTGCATCCCCTACCCCCCCTGCTCCCACTGCATCCCCTACCCCCCCCTGCTCCCACTGCATCCCCTACCCCCCTTGCTCCCACTGCATCCCCTACCCCCCCTGCTCCCACTGCATCCCCTACCCCCCCTGCTCCCACTGCATCCCCTACCCCCCCTTGCTCCCACTGCATCCCCTACCACCCCTTGCTCCCACTGAATCCCCTACCCCCCTTGCTCCCACTGCATCCCCTACCCCCCCTGCTCCCACTGCATCCCCTACCCCCCTGCTCCCACTGCATCCCCTATCCCCCCTACCCCCCTGCTCCCACTGCATCTCCTACCCCCCCTTGCTCCCACTGCATCCCCTACCCCCCCTGCTCCCACTGCATCCCCTACCCCCCCCTGCTCCCACTGCATCCCCTACCCCCCTTGCTCCCACTGCATCCCCTACCCCCCCTGCTCCCACTGCATCCCCTACCCCCCCCTGCTCCCACTGCATCCCCTACCCCCCCTTGCTCCCACTGCATCCCCTACCACCCCTTGCTCCCACTGCATCCCCTACCCCCCTTGCTCCCACTGCATCCCCTACCCCCCTGCTCCCACTGCATCCCCTATCCCCCCTACCCCCCTGCTCCCACTGCATCTCCTACCCCCCCTTGCTCCCACTGCATCCCCTACCCCCCTTGCTCCCACTGCATCCCCTACCCCCCCTTGCTCCCACTGCATCCCCTACCCCCCCTTGCTCCCACTGCATCCCCTACCCCCCCTTGCTCCCACTGCATCCCCTACCCCCCTTGCTCCCACTGCATCCCCTACCCCCCCTGCTCCCACTGCATCCCCTACCCCCCTGCTCCCACTGCATCCCCTATCCCCCCTACCCCCCTGCTCCCACTGCATCCCCTACCCCCCCCCTGCTCCCACTGCATCCCCTACCCCCCCTTGCTCCCACTGCATCCCCTACCCCCCCTTGCTCCCACTGCATCCCCTACCCCCCTGCTCCCACTGCATCCCCTACCCCCCTGCTCCCACTGCATCCCCTATCCCCCCTACCCCCCTGCTCCCACTGCATCTCCTACCCCCCTTGCTCCCACTGCATCCCCTACCCCCCCTTGCTCCCACTGCATCCCCTACCCCCCTTGCTCCCACTGCATCCCCTACCCCCCCTTGCTCCCACTGCATCCCCTACCCCCCCTTGCTCCCACTGCACCCCCTACCCCCTGCTCCCACTGCACCCCTACCCCCTGCTCCCACTGCATCCCCTACCCCCTGCTCCCACTGCATCCCCTACCCCCCTGCTCCCACTGCAGCTCCTGCCCCCTGCACTGTGCGCAATGGTAGGGTTTCGCTTTTGGTAGTGGCTAGTGGGCTACCCAACTGCTCCCACTGCAGCTCCTATTACCCTTTGCACCCACTACAGCCTCTATTCCCCCCTGTACCCTCTGCAGCCCCTTCCACTCACACCCTTTACAGCCCCTTCCTTTCGGCACCCTCTGCAGTCCCTACCCCTTTGCACGCACAAACATAAAGGGACACTATAGTTACCAGAACAACTACAGCTTAATTTATATTATACAGCTTAATGTAGTTGTTCTGGTGAGTATAGTCTACCACTGCAGGGTTTTTGCTGCAAAGACTGCCTTTTCAGAGAAAATGCAGTGTTTACATTGCTGCCTAGGAACACCTAAGCGCTTCCTGTGTCAGTGTTGCAAAATGTGCAGCACTCACATTCAACATCTCCATGCTCTGCATGTCGATGCTGAACGCTTGTCATAGAGAAGCACATAAATATATGTGCACAGAGGGCCCCCTGCTACCTGTATGACGAAGAGGGGGCCCAGCAGCAAACTCTGTCCTCCTTTCCAGCTGCTCTCTGTCTAACTTTCCTGCACCCTGCGGCTGCCAGAGCGTTGCCACGGGTTACTATGGCAACGCTCCGCACAGCACACAGGCCTGTCTCGTGAGATTTAGTCAGAGAGGAGCTGGAAAGGAAGACAATGTGTGCTGCTGGGCCCCCTCTTCAATGTACCGCGGCTGGCTCCCTCCACCATGCCACTGGATCAACAGGAAATGCGATCTCCCCCTGCCCTGGCATGGTAAGAACCAGGGAGTGGGGAATAAAATTGAAATATACACAAATAAATAAATAAAATAATACTCCCCTTCCCCCCTATTTTACACACACACTGAATCCTTACAAGCACACTCTGCACTACACACACACACACACACTACATTCACTAACCACACTCTGCACTACACATACACTACATTCACTAAACACACTCTGCACTACACACACACACACACACACACTACATTCACTCAACACACTCTGCACTACACACACACTACATTCACTAAACACACTCTGCACTACACACACACTACATTCACTAACACACTCTGCACTACATTCACTAAACACACTCTGCACTACACATACACTACATTCACTAAAACACTCTGCACTCACTACAAACACTACATTTACTAAACACACTGCACTAAACACACACACACACTACATTCACTAAACACACTTTGCGCTACAGACACACACTACATTCACTATACACATTTTGCTCTACACACACACACACACACTACATTCACTATACACATTTTGCACTACACACACACACACACACTACATTCACTATACACTCTGCACTACATTCACTATACACTCTGCACTCACTACAAACACTACATTCACTAAACACACTCTGCACTACACACACACTACATTCACTAAACACACTTTGCACTACACACACACACACACTACATTCACTATACACACGTTTCACTCACTACAAACACACTACATTCACTACAAAAACACACACTCTGCATTCACTATACACAGACCTGCATTCACTACACACACACTCTGCATCTAATGCATGCATACAAACATTACATACATTACACAAAACGTACAATCTGCATCCATGACACACATACTGCATCCACTATACACACTGCATCCATGACACACATACCGCATCCACTATACACATTGTACATCCACTATACACACCGCATCCATGACACACATACCGCATCCACTATACACACACACACACTTCATCCTTGTGGGCGGACTCGGGACTGACCCCGGGGGCCCAGATCTTGAGCTGTGTCAGGGGCCCTAAAATTTCTGATGGCAGCCCTGCGCTAGATTCCTGAAGGTCTCCATCTATCCCAGTACTGAGTACTAATGTGATCCCCAATAACTGTCTGCAAGGGGGCTTCTCAAACCAAATATCAGTAACTACCCCAGATTAATGTACCCCTCGTTCTATTCCAGTACTGAGTACTAATGTGATCCCCAATAACTGTCTGCGAGGGGGCATCTCAAACCAAATATCAGTAACTACCCCAGATTAATGTACCCCTCCTTCTATCCCAGTACTGAGTACTAATGTGATACCCCAATAGCTGTCTGCAAGGGGGCATCTCAAACCAAATATCAGTAACTACCCCAGATTAATGTACCCCTCGTTCTATCCCAGTACTGAGTACTAATGTGATCCCCAATAACTGTCTGCAAGGGGGCTTCTCAAACCACATATCAGTAACTACCCCAGATTAATGTACCCCTCGTTCTATCCCAGTACTGAGTACTAATGTGATCCCCAATAACTGTCTGCGAGGGGGCATCTCAAACCAAATATCAGTAACTACCCCAGATTAATGAACCCTTCGTTCTCTTCCAGTACTGAGTACTAATGTGATCCCCAATAACTGTCTGCAAGGGGGCATCTCAAACCAAATATCAGTAACTACCCCACATTAATGTACCCCTCGTTCTATCCCAGTACTGAGTACTAATGTGATCCCCAATAACTGTCTGCAAGGGGGCTTCTCAAACCAAATATCAATAACTACCCCAGATTAATGTACCCCTCGTTCTATCCCAGTACTGAGTACTAATGTGATCCCCAATAACTGTCTGCGAGGGGGCATCTCAAACCAAATATCAGTAACTACCCCAGATTAATGTACCCCTCGTTCTAACCCAGTACTAAGTACTAATGTGATCCCCAATAACTGTCTGCAAGGGGGCTTCTCAAACCAAATATCAGTAACTACCCCAGATTAATGTACCCCTCCTTCTATCCCAGTACTGAGTACTAATGTGATCCCCAATAACTGTCTGCAAGGGGGCATCTCAAACCAAATATCAGTAACTACCCCAGATTAATGTACCCCTCATTCTATTCCAGTACTGAGTACTAATGTGATCCCCAATAACTGTCTGCAAGGGGGCTTCTCAAACCAAATATCAGTAACTACCCCAGATTAATGTACCCCTCGTTCTATCCCAGTACTGAGTACTAATGTGATCCCCAATAACTGTCTGCGAGGGGGCTTCTCAAACCAAATATCAGTAACTACCCCAGATTAATGTACCCCTCGTTCTATCCCAGTACTAAGTACTAATGTGATCCCCAATAACTGTCTGCAAGGGGGCTTCTCAAACCAAATATCAGTAACTACCCCAGATTAATGTACCCCTCGTTCTATCCCAGTACTGAGTACTAATGTGATACCCCAATAGCTGTCTGCGAGGGGGCATCTCAAACCAAATATCAGTAACTACCCCAGATTAATGTACCCCTCGTTCTATCCCAGTACTGAGTACTAATGTGATACCCCAATAGCTGTCTGCGAGGGGGCATCTCAAACCAAATATCAGTAACTACCCCAGATTAATGTACCCCTCGTTCTATCCCAGTACTGAGTACTAATGTGATCCCCAATAACTGTCTGCGAGGGGGCTTCTCAAACCAAATATCAGTAACTACCCCAGATTAATGTACCCCTCCTTCTATTCCAGTACTGAGTACTAATGTGATCCCCAATAACTGTCTGCGAGGGGGCTTCTCAAACCAAATATCAATAACTACCCCAGATTAATGTACCCCTCCTTCTATCCCAGTACTGAGTACTAATGTGATCCCCAATTTTTTTCTATGACTGGCTTTATTCTATTCACAGATTTCTTGGGGCACGTTTAAATTCTTCTGAATTATTTTATTCATTATACCGTATAACATGAAATTGGATTGGACAACTGGAGAATAAAAAGTGAATTGCAAATTTTGTAAAGTGATCTAGAAAATATCTTAGTTTGTAATTAGAAGCTTTTATTTTGGCTATTTCTTCTAAATTCTGTTATTCTGGAATTCCCTCTGTTCCCCAGAGAATAATCCTGTGTATTTGTTTACATGCACACAGGTCCAGTTGTATAATACATACTGCGTTATCTTGACTCTGACACTTCATCGAACGCCCCGTGTTTCTGTCTAAACAAAACCTTATCAGAACTTCACCTGAAATGTTAAACAGACAACGCTGTGTCCTGTGTCCCAGGACATGAAACAAACATGTATCATTGCTGCCATTTAAAACACACATGTTCTAGATCAGGATAACAAGACTGTATCATGCATTTCCTACCCTTCAGACTTTCTCCCTGGCTACTGAACAAGAGGTGGCTGCGCTTCTCCTTTCCTCTCACCCCACCACTTGCCCGCTCGATCCGGTCCCATCTCACCCTCTCCCCACCACTTGCCCGCTCGATCCGGTCCCATCTCACCTTATGAGATCTCTCTCCCCTTGTCTTGTGCCTTCCTTAACACATAACTTCAACTGCTCTGTCTCTTCTGGCATTGTCCCTGCTGACCTTAAACATGCCCCTGTAGTACCTATCCTGAAAAAAACATCTCTCGACCCATCCACCCCCTCTAACTATTACTCCCTTTTTCCTCAAAGCTTCTGGAAAGACTTGTCTTTACCCGTGTGTCTAACTTCCTCAATTCCAACTCTCTCCTTGACCCTCTTCAATCTGGCTTCTGCCCTCTCCACTCTACAGAGACTGCTCTTATCAAAGTTACTAATGACCTAATCGCAGCTAAATCCAATGGCCACTACTCCATACTAATTCTTCTTGACCTCTCTGCTGCCTTTGACACCGTTGATCATGCTCCCCTTCTTCAAACTCTTCACTAAGACGTGTAGCATTGGTATTATAATTATTATTATTATTATTATTATTTTATTATTTATATAGCACCAGCAAATTCCCTAGCGCTGTACAATGGGTGGACTAACAGACATGTAATTGTAACCAGATAACTGGACAAGGGAGGGAATGAAAACCCGCTAACAGTTTAAATGATATGCTTTCCTGAAGAAGTGTGTTCTCAAGGTATCAATGAACAAGTTAATAATAATATGTAATATTCAATGTTGCTAATATAAAAGAGTTTAATCTCACAGGGTGACAGACTCATTAATTGCCAATAAATTCAAACATTAAGCGTCTACTACTGACGTAGACAGACGCAATTCTAAATGTCAGAGACTGAGCCGCACTCTATGGAAATTTCCTTATAAAACGTGCGTCCTTTCCTATAAATACTGTGAATCATTGTGCATTTTTACAACCAGACTGCGCCATAGCAACTCCCACTACTCCAGCCAGACACAAGCCCTAATTGATAGAAAACCCACAGTTCAAGAATAGGTTTAATGCTGTGAGGGCTTGTACACAATTTAGCTAATGCTCGTCATAATCTAACATTGCTAATTTCTCCCACTAGAGACTGACCCCAAGAGCTGGCACTCTACCCTTGGTGTCCTAAGAGGAAGTACGCCCTTCACTGTTTGCACTGTGTGAAGCAATGTTGGGTTAAAGGAGATTCTGAAAGATTCCCTACTTTGTTTGAGACATGTGAATGTTTCTTTGCAGCTCTCCGAGCTCCTGTTTGGCAAGATCCAGTTTGATGGCCGGCGATATCGCTGCCCCCCTTAACGTCTGGATATCAGCTTCCTTCTGGGCGACCAGCAGCTGTAAGGCACCGATCTCATCATCCTTCTTTAGGAGCTGTCTGTTTAACTCCCACAGTCTGTGGATGGAAAACAAATCGATACATAGAGTCATTAATTACATAATGATAAAGAGAGAAATATGTAACATATTGATACATAGAGTCATAAATAACATAAGGACACACAGAGTAATATATAACATATCGACACACAGAGTAATATATAACATATCGATAAACTGTGTAATACATAACATAGAGATACAGAGAGTAATATATAACATATCGACACACAGAGTAATATATAACATATCGATAAACTGTGTAATACATAACATAGAGATACAGAGAGTAATATATAACATATCGATACACAGAGTAATATATAACATATCGATAAACTGTGTAATACATAACATAGAGATACAGAGAGTGATATATAACATATCGATAAACTGTGTAATATATAACAGAGATACAGAGAGTGATATATAACATATCGATACACAGAATAATATATAACATATCGATACACATAGTAATATATAACATATCGATACACTGTGTAATATATAACATATCGATACGCAGAGTAATATATAATATAGAGATACAGAGAGTGATATATAACATATCGATACAAAGAGTAATATATAATATATCGATACACATAGTAATATATAATATATCGATACACATAGTAATATATAACATATCGATACGCAGAGTAATATATAATATATCGATAAACTGTGTAATATATAACATAGAGATACAGAGAGTAATATATAACATATCGATACAAAGAGTAATATATAACATATCGATACACTGTATAATATATAACATATCGATACACAGAGTAATATATAACATATCGATACACATAGTAATATATAACATATCGATACACTGTGTAATATATAACATATCGATACAAAGAGTAATATATAACATATCGATACACATAGTAATATATAACATATCGATACACAGAGTGATATATAACATATCGATAAACTGTGTAATATATAACATATCGATACACTGTGTAATATATAACAGAGATACAGAGAGTGATATATAACATATCGATACACAGAGTAATATATAACATATCGATACACAGAGTAATATATAATATATCGATAAACTGTGTAATATATAATATAGAGATACAGAGAGTGATATATAACATATCGATACAAAGAGTAATATATAACATATCGATACAAAGAGTAATATATAATATATCGATAAACTGTGTAATACATAACATAGAGATACAGAGAGTAATATATAACATATCGATACACAGAGTAATATATAACATATCGATACACTGTGTAATATATAACAGAGATACAGAGAGTGATATATAACATATCGATACACAGAGTAATATATAACATATCGATACACATAGTAATATATAACATATCGATACGCAGTGTAATATATAACATATCGATACGCAGAGTAATATATAACATATCGATACACATAGTAATATATAACATATCGATACACTGTGTAATATATAACATATCGATACACAGAGTAATATATAACATATCGATACACAGAGTAATATATAACATATCGATACACAGAGTAATATATAACATATCGATACACTGTGTAATATATAACATATCGATACGCAGAGTAATATATAACATATCGATACACAGAGTAATATATAATATATCGATAAACTGTGTAATATATAATATAGAGATACAGAGAGTGATATATAACATATCGATACAAAGAGTAATATATAACATATCGATACAAAGAGTAATATATAATATATCGATAAACTGTGTAATACATAACATAGAGATACAGAGAGTAATATATAACATATCGATACACAGAGTAATATATAACATATCGATACACTGTGTAATATATAACAGAGATACAGAGAGTGATATATAACATATCGATACACAGAGTAATATATAACATATCGATACACATAGTAATATATAACATATCGATACGCAGTGTAATATATAACATATCGATACGCAGAGTAATATATAACATATCGATACACATAGTAATATATAACATATCGATACACTGTGTAATATATAACATATCGATACACAGAGTAATATATAACATATCGATACACAGAGTAATATATAACATATCGATACACAGAGTAATATATAACATATCGATACACTGTGTAATATATAACATATCGATACGCAGAGTAATATATAACATATCGATACACATAGTAATATATAACATATCGATACGCAGTGTAATATATAACATATCGATACGCAGAGTAATATATAACATATCGATACACATAGTAATATATAACATATCGATACACATAGTAATATATAACATATCGATACACAGAGTAATATATAACATATCGATACACAGAGTAATATATAACATATCGATACGCAGTGTAATATATAACATATCGATACACATAGTAATATATAACATATCGATACACAGAGTGATATATAACATATCGATATGCAGAGTGACATATAACATATCGATACGCAGAGTAATATGTAACATATCGATATGCAGAGTAATATATAACATATCGATACACAGAGTAATATATAACATATCGATACGCAGAGTAATATATAACATATCGATACACAGAGTGATATATAACATATCGATACGCAGAGTAATATATAACATATCGATACGCAGAGTAATATATAACATATCGATACACATAGTAATATATAACATCGATACGCAGAGTAATATATAACATATCGATACACATAGTAATATATAACATATCGATACACATAGTAATATATAACATATCGATACGCAGAGTAATATATAACATATCGATACACAGAGTAATATATAACATATCGATACGCAGAGTAATATATAACATATCGATACACAGAGTAATATATAACATATCGATACGCAGAGTAATATATAACATATCGATACACATAGTAATATATAACATATCGATACACATAGTAATATATAACATATCGATACGCAGAGTAATATATAACATATCGATACGCAGAGTAATATATAACATATCAATACACAGAGTGATATATAACATATCGATATGCAGAGTAATATATAACATATCGATACACAGAGTAATATATAACATATCGATACGCAGAGTAATATATAACATATCGATACACAGAGTGATATATAACATAGCGATACACAGAGTAATATATAACATAGCAATACACAGAGTAATATATAACATATCGATACACAGAGTAATATATAACATATCGATACACAGAGTAATATATAACATATCGATATGTTATATATTACTATGTGTATCGATATGTTATATATTACTCTGCGTATCGATATGTTATATATTACTCTGCGTATCGATATGTTATATATTACTCTGTGTATCGATATGTTATATATTACTCTGCGTATCGATATGTTATATATTACTCTGTGTATCGATATGTTATATATTACTCTGCGTATCGATATGTTATATATTACTATGTGTATCGATATGTTATATATTACTATGTGTATCGATATGTTATATATTACTCTGCGTATCGATATGTTATATATTACTATGTGTATCGATATGTTATATATTACTCTGCGTATCGATATGTTATATATTACTCTGCGTATCGATATGTTATATATTACTCTGCGTATCGATATGTTATATATTACTCTGTGTATCGATAGAGTAATATATAACATATCGATACGCAGAGTAATATATAACATATCGATACACAGAGTGATATATACGCAGAGTAATATATAACATATCGATACACAGAGTAATATATAACATAGCGATACACAGAGTAATATATAACATAGCAATACACAGAGTAATATATAACATATCGATACACAGAGTAATATATAACATATCGATACACAGAGTAATATATAACATATCGATACGCAGAGTAATATATAACATATCGATACATAGAGTAATATATAACATATCGATACGCAGAGTAATATATAACATAGCGATACACAGAGTAATATATAACATATCGATACACAGAGTAATATATAACATAGCGATACACAGAGTAATATATAACATATCGATACACAGAGTAATATATAACATAGCGATACACAGAGTAATATATAACATAGCAATACACAGAGTAATATATAACATATCGATACACAGAGTAATATATAACATATCGATACACAGAGTAATATATAACATATCGATACGCAGAGTGATATATAACATATCGATACACTGTGTAATATATAACATAGCGATACACAGAGTAATATATAACATATCGATACGCAGAGTGATATATAACATATCGATACGCAGAGTAATAAATAACATATCGATACACAGAGTGATATATAACATATCGATACGCAGAGTAATAAATAACATATCGATACACAGAGTAATATATAACATATCGATACACAGAGTAATATATAACATATCGATACGCAGAGTAATAAATAACATATCGATACACAGAGTGATATATAACATATCGATACGCAGAGTAATAAATAACATATCGATACACAGAGTAATATATAACATATCGATACACAGAGTAATATATAACATATCGATACGCAGAGTAATAAATAACATATCGATACACAGAGTGATATATAACATATCGATACGCAGAGTAATAAATAACATATCGATACACAGAGTGATATATAACATATCGATACGCAGAGTAATAAATAACATATCGATACACAGAGTAATATATAACATATCGATACACAGAGTAATATATAACATATCGATACCCAGAGTAATATATAACATATCGATACACAGAGTAATATATAACATATCGATACGCAGAGTGATATATAACATATCGATACACTGTGTAATATATAACATATCGATACATAGAGTGATATATAACATATCGATACGCAGAGTAATATGTAACATATCGATACATAGAGTGATATATAACATATCGATACACTGTGTAATATATAACATATCGATATGCAGAGTAATATGTAACATATAGATACATAGAGTGATATATAACATATCGATACGCAGAGTGATATATAACATATCGATACACTGTGTAATATATAACATATCGATACACAGAGTGATATATAACATATCGATACACTGTGTGTTAAGGCACCTTTTGTCTTAATAAGTAAATCACCGTTTAGTCCACCTTCCCCTCTCACCGTATCAAGTCCTTGTTCGTATACTGTATAATCCACGAACCATAACCAGGGGCAGCAGTAATTTCTCGAATAACGATATCCACCAAACGGCATAAGTTTCCCAATAATAGTCCTTAAGCGTAAATAAGAATCCCCCCAATAACGAGACTGAAGCTCCGTGTTGAGGGTCAAAACAAGATCTGAGGACTGGAACATCCAGCCTGCTTTTTATTAGGAAAAAGGCACACACAGGGCACTCCCAGGGGGAGGATGAAAATAACCAATTATACACAGGGTAACACCCCCACCTCTCCTCCCCTCAGATAACCACATAACACAATTATGCTGTACAATATTTTACCCCAGTTCTGGATGTACCCCAAAACCAGGGGGTACACCTTTAAGTCCAGCACCGCTTGAAAGGTCTTGGTTAGGGGAACACTCTGTCCAAATCCCAGCCCATTCGGTTAAGGGGTTCGGGAGTTATGGATGATTGAAGTTTTGACCGACTGCACGGATCTTCTAGCCGAAAAGAGTTCCACAAGTTTTGGCCCTGCAGTCGGTCTCCGTTCGCCGGTTAGAATCATACGAAATCCTCATCATCCACAACTATCTCCGAGTTCGCTGGATTACCCCTAGGCCGATTACAGGTAACTACCGAATGGCTCGTCGTTCGGTAGTTCCAACACGAATTTCTGGGTGTATGGAGGTCTCAGCGGTGTTCGCCTGTTTGGGTATCCGTTTTTAGTTCCACGCGTTCACAGGCAAACACCGCTGTTCGCACGCAAGATGGCCGCGAACACGTGCAAAAGTCCCGAAATGGCGGCCACCCATATGTTAGACATGGAGTTCGTGCGAAATGAGGTGAACGGCTGGAAAACAGGCTGGAACGGTAAAACATGCTTCATAACATAACGGATCAGTCATTTAGACGGATGGCACAAAATAGCCGAATCCACCAAAGCACTAGACAGACGGATGGTTCTGTCACACGGCTCCCCCCTTGTGGAACACTCCGGCAGACCCGGCTTGACCCTGTGGCGGGTCAACTTGGGGATGCCCGGACTAAGAGGTGGTGGATATGTCGGTTTGCCGTGATAAGCCATCCGCATTTCTGTTCAGCTTACCGGGTCTGTAGCTAATAGTAAAGTTGTAAGGTTGCAATGCCAAGCTCCATCTCAGCAGTCTCCCATTGTCGCCTGAGACCCGGTTAAGCCAAACGAGGGGGTTATGATCTGTTACAAGGGAAAACTCTTGCCCATACAAGTAGGGACTTAACTTTTTCAATGCCCAGACTAGGGCTAAACATTCTTTCTCAACTGCCGCATAACTCACTTCTCGGGGTAGTAATTTTCGGCTGAGGTATGCGACAGGATGCTCTCCTCCATCTTCCCCAACTTGGCTTAACACAGCCCCCAGTCCATACATGGAAGCATCTGTGTGAACGAGAAAGCGTTTGTTAGGGACTGGGGCAGCCAAGATAGGGGCATTCACAAGAGCTTGTTTCAGTGCCTGGAACGCAGCTTCACAAGCCGGGGACCACAGGACCTGCTTAGGCAAATTCTTTTTCGTCAGGTCTGTCAGGGGCTTAGCAATAGAGCTGTAGTCAGGAACGAAACGTCGGTAGTACCCTGCTGTCCCTAGGAAGGCCAATACCTGGGTCTTAGTAGTGGGTGTGGGCCAGTTAGCCACCGCTTCTACTTTGGCGGGCTCTGGTCTCTGGTTCCCACATCCCACTCGGTGACCCAGGTACTGTACTTCTGCCATACCTACATGGCACTTTTCTGGCTTCAATGTCAGGTCGGCGGCCCGAATCTTATCCAGTACCACCCCTATGTGTACCAGGTGTTCCTCCCAGGACCCACTATAGATCGCTATGTCGTCCAAGTATGCACAGGCAAATTCTTGGAAGCCATCCAGGAGTCTATCCACCATCCGTTGGAAGGTAGCCGGGGCATTCTTCATCCCAAAAGGCATGACCCTAAATTGGTACAGGCCAAATGGGGTGACGAAGGCCGACTTGGGGATAGCATCCTCGGCCAGGGGAATCTGCCAGTAGCCCTTACATAGATCTATGGTGGTCAGATAACGTCCCCTGGCAATACGATCTAGTAATTCGTCTACCCGGGGCATTGGGTAGGCGTCAGTGGTAGTCCGCTCGTTGAGTCGCCTGTAGTCCACACAGAACCGGGTGGTCCCATCTTTCTTAGGTACTAGGACTACAGGCGAAGCCCAAGGGCTGTCAGAGGGTTCGATGACCCCAAGCTGGGTCATCTCCTGTATCTCCTTCCGCATTCCATCTCGGACTGCTTCAGGGATACGGTAAGGCGGCTGTCGTAAGGGGGTCTGTCCAGGGGTCTTGTGTACCTTGTGTACAGCGAGGTGGGTGTAACCTGGCTCCTGGGAGAAAGTTGCTTGTTTCTCCCACAACAACTGTTTCGCTTGGATCCTTTCTGTGGGGTTTAACCTGTCTCCTAACTGTACGAGGGCGGTGAGGTCAGTCTGGGGGTCCCTCTCTAATAGATCAGGGAGAGGCAAATTCTCAGGGTCATCTGTAGCTGGGGCAAATACGGCTGCAATGTTCTCCGGTCGTTCTTGATACTCTTTCAGCATGTTCACATGAAAGGATCTCTGGACCCTCTCGTCTGAACAGCTGGCTATCAAATAGGTAGTATCGCAGATCTGCGCTACTATTTTGTACAGGCCTTGCCAAGAGGCTTGCATCTTGTTGGCCTTCACAGGTTTGAGCACTAATACTTTTTGCCCCACCTGGAAGGCTCGCTGTCGGGCACCCTGATCGTACCATCTCTTCTGTCTCCCCTGGGCCGCATGGAGATTCTCCCTTACCATCAGGGACAGTTTCTCCATGCGGTCCCGAAGTTCCAGAACATATGGCACTATGGGGGTCCCTTCTTGCTCAGTCTCCCCTTCCCAGTGTCCCCGGATGAGATCTAGGGGTCCGCGGACCCGTCTCCCATACAGTAACTCAAAAGGGGAGAACCCAGTAGATTCCTGGGGCACCTCCCAGTATGAAAACAGTAGGTGAGGCAGGAATCTCTCCCAGTCCCTGCAAGTGTCTGTAAAGGTCCTCAGCATCTGTTTGAGGGTACCGTTAAAACGCTCGCAGAGACCGTTAGTCTGTGGATGGTAAGGCGAGCTAAGCAAGGGTTTAATGCCACACACTTTCCACAGCTGCTGGGTGAGCACCGCAGTAAATTGGGTTCCCTGGTCGGAGAGAATCTCCTTAGGGAACCCAACCCTGGTAAAAATCCTAACCAGGGCATCAGCAACCGTCTCTGCCTCTATGTTAGACAGCGCTACTGCCTCTGGATAGCGAGTGGCATAGTCCACTACAGTAAGAATATACTTCTTGCCTGATGGACTAGCCCTGGCCAGTGGATCCACAATGTCAACAGCTATGCGGGAAAAGGGCTCCCCTATAATAGGCATCGATGATAGTTTAGCCTTAGGGTGGTCCCCCCGCTTTCCTACCCGTTGACATGTGTCACAAGTATTGCAATATATCCGCACAGCCTGGTTGAAGTTGGGCCAAAATAAATTCTGGGAGATCCTATAGGCCGTGCGGCGGGACCCTAGATGTCCTGCTAAAGGGACATCGTGCCCTATCCGCAGAAGCTCCTGCCGGTATTTTGCGGGCACCACCAGCTGGTGATTCTGCGGAGGGGCTATCTTCTTCTGGGAAGGTTTCGGGATTCTGTATAGCCTGTCCCCCACCCACTTATACCGCTCCCCGTCTATCCCTTCCTCTCCAGCATCTGCTCTGTCCCTGTACTTTTGAAGGGTCGGATCGGCCCGGGTTTCCCTCCCAAACTCCTCTGGGGAATCCCAACGTAAGGGGGTCTGAGCTAAGGTGTCAGTCGGGGAAAAGGGTCTTACCTGGGTCTCCTCGGCAGGTGGGCTGGTTCCAGAGGCACGGGTCTGAGAACGAGTAGTCACTGGGTTAACGTCCAAGGGGCCCATCGGAGCATAGGCCGAAACCAAAGGGGCCAAATCATTCCCAAGAAGCACATCAGCGGGCAAGTCTTTCATATCTCCAACATCTACGTGTCTAGCGCCCACTCCCCAATCCAGGTGAACACGGGCAACAGGTAACCGGAATACGGCTCCCCCTGCTACCCTCACGGCCACTGTGTCTCCTGTGTGCTGGTGTTCTGAGACTAAGTTCTTTTGGAGCAGTGTCATGGTGGCTCCTGTGTCTCTAAGTCCATTTACCACTCGGCCATTTAGTTTCACAGTCTGCCGGTGTTGCTGGCGATTGTCCTGATGGGCTGCTTGCACCGGGTCGGCTTCGTGCAAGATGCCCCAGAATTCCTCCTGCTCTACACAGTGAGCAGCAGGCTGTGGTGGTCGCTGATTCGTGTTGGCTGGTCTCCTCCAGGACTGCGCTTGGTTGGCGTGGTTCAGTGGACACTCCGGGCGCTTGTGTCCCAACTGTTTGCACAGAAAGCACCGGATGGGTTGGGAATAATCCCTGGCATTAAATTTGGATGGCTGCACATAAGTATTGGTCGGTGGTACTACTGGGTTGCGATGCACTGGGGGTTGGTATGTTGTTGGAATCGGAGGGGCTGCTGGTCGGTATTCCACTCTGGTCGGAACTTTAACAACGGTATTGTCCAGTTTGCGAGCATCAGTATATTCGTCTGCCAACCGGGCCGCCTCGGGTAGGGTAGAGGGTTTTCTATCTCTGACCCACTCCCGGACCCCGGTAGGCAATTTCTCGAAGCAGTGTTCCAGTAAAAATACCTGCAGCACCTCCTCCCCCGATACTGCTTGGCATCCCGCCATCCAGTGGGCTGCAGTACGGTGAACTCTGCAAGCCCATTCCACATAAGAGTCGCCACTTTGCTTGTTGGTTTCCCTGAAGCGCCGTCTGTAAACTTCTGGGGTCACCGCATACCTGGCTAGGAGCGCATCCTTCACTGCCCGGTAGCTGGTGATCTCCTCCTCTGGGATGGCCCGAAATGCGTCACTAGCCCGGCCGGATAATTTCCCAGAGAGGATGGTGACCCATTGATCTGTGGGTACCTGGTGTAGAGCACACTGCCTCTCAAAATCGGCCAGGAACCCATCGATCTCTCCTTCATTTTCAATAAAATTTTTAAATGCAGCAAATGGTACCTTTTTCCTTCCGGGATCGTTATTGGGTACCTCTGCTGCTGCAGCTCCTCTTCCTTGGAGCGCTTGGTGTGCTGCTACTGCGGCTTGCACACGTTCCACAATGTCTGCTGAGGGGTTGGGGCCAAAGTGTGCCAGCCTTATTTGCACTGCCCGGTTAAATTGTATTTCCTCGGGTGTTAAATCCAAACTGCTGGGCACATTAGCGCTCTCCGTTCCCTGTGTTGCATCCATTTCCCTTAGCAAAGCAATAATTTCCCGTTTCTTTAAATTGCTTGCTGATCGACCTCGGCGTTCTATTATGTCCTTAAGAGTAGCACGTCTTAACTGTTCATACTGCATTTCTTTCCTTCTGTGTTGTGGGATTCATCCCGTCGCTTGCCACCAATTGTTAAGACACCTTTTGTCTTAATAAGTAAATCACCGTTTAGTCCACCTTCCCCTCTCACCGTATCAAGTCCTTGTTCGTATACTGTATAATCCACGAACCATAACCAGGGGCAGCAGTAATTTCTCGAATAACGATATCCACCAAACGGCATAAGTTTCCCAATAATAGTCCTTAAGCGTAAATAAGAATCCCCCCAATAACGAGACTGAAGCTCCGTGTTGAGGGTCAAAACAAGATCTGAGGACTGGAACATCCAGCCTGCTTTTTATTAGGAAAAGGCACACACAGGGCACTCCCAGGGGGAGGATGAAAATAACCAATTATACACAGGGTAACACCCCCACCTCTCCTCCCCTCAGATAACCACATAACACAATTATACTGTACAATATTTTACCCCAGTTCTGGATGTACCCCAAAACCAGGGGGTACACCTTTAAGTCCAGCACCGCTTGAAAGGTCTTGGTTAGGGGAACACTCTGTCCAAATCCCAGCCCATTCGGTTAAGGGGTTCGGGAGTTATGGATGATTGAAGTTTTGACCGACTGCACGGATCTTCTAGCCGAAAAGAGTTCCACAAGTTTTGGCCCTGCAGTCGGTCTCCGTTCGCCGGTTAGAATCATACGAAATCCTCATCATCCACAACTATCTCCGAGTTCGCTGGATTCCCCATAGCCGATTACAGGTAACTACCGAATGGCTCGTCGTTCGGTAGTTCCAACACGAATTTCTGGGTGTATGGAGGTCTCAGCGGTGTTCGCCTGTTTGGGTATCCGTTTTTAGTTCCACGCGTTCACAGGCAAACACCGCTGTTCGCACGCAAGATGGCCGCGAACACGTGCAAAAGTCCCGAAATGGCGGCCACCCATATGTTAGACATGGAGTTCGTGCGAAATGAGGTGAACGGCTGGAAAACAGGCTGGAACGGTAAAACATGCTTCATAACATAACGGATCAGTCATTTAGACGGATGGCACAAAATAGCCGAATCCACCAAAGCACTAGACAGACGGATGGTTCTGTCACACTGTGTAATATATAACATATCGATACATAGAGTGATATATAACATATCGATACGCAGTGTAATATATAACATATCGATATGCAGAGTAATATATAACATATCGATACACAGAGTGATATATAACATATCGATACACTGTGTAATATATAACATATCGATATGCAGAGTAATATATAACATATCGATACATAGAGTGATATATAACATATCGATACGCAGTGTAATATATAACATATCGATACACAGAGTAATATATAACATATCGATACGCAGAGTAATATATAACATATCGATACACAGAGTAATATATAACATAGCGATACACAGAGTAATATATAACATATCGATACACAGAGTAATATATAACATAGCGATACACAGAGTAATATATAACATATCGATACACTGTGTAATATATAACATATCGATATGCAGAGTAATATATAACATATCGATACATAGAGTGATATATAACATATCGATACACTGTGTAATATATAACATATCGATACACAGAGTAATATATAACATATCGATACACTGTGTAATATATAACATATCGATACACAGAGTAATATATAACATATCGATACACTGTGTAATATATAACATATCGATACATAGAGTGATATATAACATATCGATACACTGTGTAATATATAACATATTGATACACAGTGTAATATATAACATATCGATACACTGTGTAATATATAACATATCGATACATAGAGTAATATATAACATATCGATACGCAGTGTAATATATAACATATCGATACACAGAGTAATATATAACATATCGATACGCAGAGTAATATATAACATATCGATACACAGAGTAATATATAACATATCGATACACAGAGTAATATATAACAGAGATACAGAGAGTGATATATAACATATCGATACGCAGTGTAATATATAACATATCGATACGCAGTGTAATATATAACATAGCGATACACAGAGTAATATATAACATATCGATACGCAGAGTAATATATAACATATCGATACACAGAGTAATATATAACATATCGATACACAGAGTAATATAGAACATATCGATACGCAGTGTAATATATAACATAGCGATACACAGAGTAATATATAACATATCGATACACAGAGTAATATATAACATATCGATACGCAGTGTAATATATAACATAGCGATACACAGAGTAATATATAACATATCGATACACAGAGTAATATATATAACATATCGATACACAGAGTAATATATATAACATATCGATACGCAGAGTAATATATAACATATCGATACACAGAGTAATATATAACATATCGATACACAGAGTAATATATAACAGAGATACAGAGAGTGATATATAACATATCGATACGCAGTGTAATATATAACATATCGATACGCAGTGTAATATATAACATAGCGATACACAGAGTAATATATAACATATCGATACGCAGAGTAATATATAACATATCGATACGCAGAGTAATATATAACATATCGATACACAGAGTAATATATAACATAGCGATACACAGAGTAATATATAACATATCGATACACAGAGTAATATATAACATATCGAAACACAGAGTAATATATAACATATCGATACACAGAGTAATATATAACATAGCGATACACAGAGTAATATATAACATATCGATACGCAGTGTAATATATAACATAGCGATACACAGAGTAATATATAACATAGCGATACACAGAGTAATATATAACATATCGATACACAGAGTGATATATAACATATCGATACACAGAGTGATATATAACATATCGATACACAGAGTGATATATAACATATCGATACGCGGTGTAATATATAACATATCGATACACTGTGTAATATATAACATATCGATACACTGTGTAATATATAACATATCGTTCTGCATATGGACATCCTGTGTCAGTTAAATCCCCATAGGAAAGCACTGAGTCAATCCTTTCCTATAGGGGGTGGAGGGGGGATGACAGAGGGACATCAGTGCTGGGATCGGGTAAGTAAATAAAGTGTTTTTAACACTATATTGGCCGGGTGCTGCAAGGGAGGGGGAGACAGGGGGAGCTATGGTGTTATTAATACAGGTTTGTATTCCTAGGACTATAGTATCCTTTTACGTCAATAGTGAGTTCTAACTTATGTCATGTTTGTATTGTAATCGCATTGAAGGCCAACGTTCAGAAGAAAATATTGATGGAATACAAGTTCTGAATTGGGATTAGAGTCTATATCATTATGGTCCTTCAGCAGGGCCAGATTAAGAGCCCAGTGGGCCTGGTGCTGACAATTATGATGGGGCCTAATTACAGAATCTTATCAACCAAAAACACTAAAACAGTCATACCTCCCAAGCGTCATGTATCTGATGGAGATGGTGCTGGAGGGAAACTCAAAGGATGCAGCTATAAGAAAACACATACTCTATGCTAATCTCTCTCTAATTTATGCTTTCATCTTTCAAGTAAATACATACCCCCTAACAGCAGTGTCCAGTGAAGCAGGAAGTCAATGGGCGGGGTAAAAGGGTGTGCCACTGACACGAATCACGTGACCAGAACTGCCAAAAGGGACGAGCATGCCCAAAAAGGGGGCATGTCTGTCCAAAGAATTGGACGCCCAGTCCCCTAGTCTTCCAGTGTCTCAGTGTCCTCATTTCTCCCCGTGTCCCCATGTCTCAGTGTTTCCCTTGTCACTAGGATACTAGGGGACACTGAGAGACATGGAGACACTGAGACACCAGGGAACACTGAGACACTTGGGGACACTGGGAGACATGGGGCACTTGTGGATACAGACATGGGGACACAGACACTGGGAGACATGGGGACACAGACACTGGGAGACTAGGAGACATTGGGAGACATGGGGACACTGAGACACTAGGGACACTGGCTGGGAGGCATGGGGAAACAGACACTTGGGGACACTGTGAGACATGGGGACACTGAGACACTAGGGACATTGGCTGGGAGACATGTGGACACTGTGAGACATGGAGACATTCTGTCCCTATGTCTCACAGTGTCCCCTAGTGTCTCAGTGTCCCCTAGTGTCTCAGTGTCTCAGTGTCCCCATGTCTCCCTGATGCCTTTCCCCTCATCCCTCACTTCCCTGAGCTGTTGTCTATCTGCAGGCTGGGAGCTGCTGTCTGAACTCTCTGTGCAGAGCTGCTGCCCCGCGGATCAGTGAGTAGAGAGAGGCAGGGAGGGATATGCTGTAACTTCCTATCCCTGCCTCTCTCCACACACAGTGACCCCTACTGGCTGATGCTGGTACTGCAGAGTAATCTCCATTTATACTGAGAAAAATATCTGCATTGTATTGCCGGTATTACTGCAATACCGGCACGGCCAGGCAGCCCCAAATACCAGTCAGATAGCAAACCCAAGAGTAGGGTGTAAAAAAAAGCTCCATCAGCCCCTATGTTAATCCGGCTCTGTCCTTCAGCTTTAATTGTTCTAATTTAGACTAATCTCCGGCGATTTTCCTTTCCTGTGACATTTAATACATTTTTCTGTTTTGGTCAATAAGCATATTTCAGTTTTGAGGTCGTGCAATGAAGCACTTTATGTACCTGTGCTGATATTCTGCGCCTATCAAGCTATTCTGTTGACCGATGAGTCCGTCTTGGGTTTGGTAATTTTTATCCAGTTTTTCCTGGAGATTTCGGATCTCCTCCTCGTACAGACCACGTATAAACGTCACCTCATCCTCAGGACGTTTGGGGGCTGTTATACTCTCAGTCTGGTGAAGGAAATATAGAGACTGTTAGATCAATGATTAAATATCAGCTAACTTCTTGTACAGCGAGTCGCAGAGACGGCCAGTCTGTAAAAATAGAATCAGGATTGTTTATGGGATAAATAAAAAGCAACTGCAAGGTGAAAGATGTTATTAGCCCCAAACTATACGATAGGGATTCATTCCACTCCCAGACACTCTTGGTGGAAAACTGAAGTTAGTCTGTGTCTGATTTTATTAAGGTTCGTTAGTGGTGCGAACTGGCTAATATGCCGCCTGTTGCTGAATTCCCAAATGATTTAATATATTTACGAGTAATGCCTCCTATGTTACTTTATAACAGCATGAATTACAAACTGAGAAGATGAAATGGAACCTTTTAATGATTGACCCCACCTGGGACCAGTTACCGGATGCTCAGTGATTATTAAAAGAAAGAAATACAATTCTAGAGGTTCCATATTCTGTTTTCTCACATTCTGCCCTTAGCTGAGGTCGTCGGTGAGATAGTAAAGAATTGCAGTAAATTAATCCTATATTAAATGCGGTGCTAGAGCACATTCCACATTCCAAATGTAGTGTTTATGGTGCCATGAATGCCCAGATCATACCCCTCCCCCCCCCCCCACCGCCAATTGTAAAGAGTCAGACTGTTTTTGAATAGGTCCATCATGCGCCACTGTCCGCCTCCATTACCGATATCCAACAGCAGCAACTTCTGTTAGTTATCCTGATAGGGCCGCAAAGGGTAATAAGGTCATCAGAAACTATTTGGTTTTTCTCATCTCCAAGAAACTTATATAAACATGGTAAATGATACAAGAATTGGCAGATGACTGATCGTTGGTCAAGTAATGGAACAAACAGAATACTGCCGAGTGTCGGTCAGTTTCTCTCTGAATTGAATGTGGAATAATAATTTATCCAATGGCTGTGGTTCATCGTTCCCCCATAAATAAATAAACACATTTGCCACTACAGCACTGCCAATCTTGGGGTGACACCATCACCCTGTCATACTGTAGGTACACCCCTGCATGTTCGGGCCTCTGCAGAGAAACGTTGGGCTAGCACTTGTGAGCTCGAGAATTATTTCACTAGTGCCGTACATAAACATACATTACCATGTTGATTAACCCCTTAAGGACCAAACTTCTGGAATAAAAGGGAATCATGACATGTCACACGTCATGTGTCCTTAAGGGGTTGAACTGATTTACTTGCAATATACACTAGCTTTGCCCAGAAAGAAAGATACTAACACTGTACCCGTATAACCATGCACTTGTCATGGTGGAATATGTTTATTACCTGTTATGTATTAAATCTATATATGTGTGTATATATATATATATATATATTGTTTGTGTATTGTACTTTTGTATTATTGTATCCTATTGTAACAATGCAATGTTTTGTGGACCCAGGACATATGTGAAAACAGGAGAAATCTCAATGTATCCTTCCTGGTAAAATCGTTTATAAATAAATAACCCATTTCATTATCTATCAGGTGGGCCATGGTCTCTGATGTGAAAGCTCCAATTTAAGGAATTAAGGCATTTATTTAACCCACGGAGTGGCAGCTTGTTCAGCTATAATGACAAATGCCCCTTTGAAACTCGGAAGCCTTTTATATACTTTTTTAGAGGTAACAGAGCTCTGACCCTCATTCTTTGCCAGAGCAGCTCACATCTTCCACGGTCCATTACAGATAAATAAATAATAAATAATTTAAATAATAAAATTAAAAATATAAGCAACTTGGATTTTTCAAACATAATTATTTTTCCTATAAATAGATACATAATATCGGGTCAGCTCTATAGAATATAATTGGGCCGCTGCATTCAGTAAATTAGCAATTCAGCCTAATTTACCAAATTTACTAACCAGAGTGTTACCCAACCTAAAATCACCCAGGTAAACAGTGGATCAATACAAATTGTCCAGTAAGATCTGTACAAACCCTTCTAGAACTGTCCATTATGTTCGACTCTACCACCACTGCTGGAAGTCTATTCCATGCACCCATTAATATTTATTCTAATACTACATATTAACCTTTACCAGCCCGTAGTGAAAGGTCCATCTCCCAAGATACACAGAGGGATCGGGAATCAATAAATCCATGAGGCTGAATGAATGAAAGAATATAAAATGGACAATCACTCACTCACGGTGCTTTATGTGCAGATTGTGGAAAGTGCTGATATTTTAATGGAAACCTGAAGAATTAATCTCACAGTAATTACATAGCCTCTTACTCCCCGGCAGATGATGTTTAAGTGCCTGATTGCGTTTCCAAGACTTTATTCAGATAGAATTAGGATGCATGGGTTACATCCTTCATTCTCTCCACATCTGAATTCTTGTAATAAATTGCAGAAATACAATTATTTAATGCCCGTGCCCTGAATTACAGTTTATACACAGACCAAGCGTTCAGAACATCTTATGGACAAAGGACCATTACCATTTGCAATGTTCTATGAATTCCTGTCATTTTGTCCAAAATCCTTAATAATTTATATTCTTAAAAGGACCGAGCACCTGAATAAAATGAGGAGACTTCTTAAATAATGGGGTTTGACTCACAAAACTGAGAATTGTGGGGAATTTCCAAAGAAACTGCACATTTTAGGCAAAATGGCTGAGGATTTGGGATTTTTGAAGTTCAGTTTTGTTTTGTAAAATTTGTGATCCAGTCTCCAGTTCTCTACAATCCTGGGTTCAGTGAATATAAATAAATCTTATTGTTGTACTTTATTTAGTAGCACTAGATCTGTGTTTGTCCAAATACTATGCACAAAACAAAAAGCATGGCATGCATGGCATTCAACTTACAGATAGCTAGTCTAAAGGCCAAAAACCTTCCTGCTACACAAAGAACAAATGTCATCAAATATTCACAATAATTACCCAAAAACTGCATGGACCCTGACCATAGCTCACAAAGCCTTACTTAGCTAGGGCTAGCACAGTCTCAGTGCAGCAATTCTGGATCCTTCCCAGAAAGCAATATATACGCCCATGGCCAGCATTGCATGCAGTACAAACACGTGTACTGCCAGAGGAAAGCCTAGCCTCGGACTGTGATGTATTTGAGTGAGGGGGTGGGATTAAATCTGCAGCAAATTTAGAGAATTAATGTAATCCTACATGCAGTTACTGGAAGTAGTGGCAGTATTGTCTCAGAGTGCGGCGTGCAGTTACTGGAAGTAGTGGCAGTATTGTCTCAGAGTGCGGCGTGCAGTTACTGGAAGTAGTGGCAGTATTGTCTCAGAGTGCGGCGTGCAGTTACTGGAAGTAGTGGCGGTATTGTCTCAGAGTGCGGCGTGCAGTTACTGAAAGTAGTGGCAGTATTGTCTCAGAGTGCGCCGTGCAGTTACTGGAAGTAGTGGCAGTATTGTCTCAGAGTGCGGCGTGCAGTTACTGGAAGTAGTGGCAGTATTGTCTCAGAGTGAGGTGTACAGTTACTGGAAGTAGTGGCAGTATTGTCTCAGAGTGCGGCGTGCAGTTACTGGAAGTAGTGGCGGTATTGTCTCAGAGTGCGGCGTGCAGTTACTGGAAGTAGTGGCAGTTTTGTCTCAGAGTGCGGCATGCAGTTACTGAAAGTAGTGGCGGTTTTGTCTCAGAGTGCGGCGTGCAGTTACTGAAAGTAGTGGCAGTATTGTCTCAGAGTGCGGCGTGCAGTTACTGGAAGTAGTGGCGGTATTGTCTCAGAGTGCGGCGTGCAGTTACTGGAAGTAGTGGCAGTTTTGTCTCAGAGTGCGGCATGCAGTTACTGGAAGTAGTGGCGGTTTTGTCTCAGAGTGCGGCGTGCAGTTACTGGAAGTAGTGGCGGTATTGTCTCAGAGAGCGGCATGCAGTTACTGGAAGTAGTGGCAGTATTGTCTCAGAGTGCGGCGTGCAGTTACTGGAAGTAGTGGCAGTTTTGTCTCAGAGTGCGGCATGCAGTTACAGGAAGTAGTGGCGGTATTGTCTCAGAGTGCGGCGTGCAGTTACTGAAAGTAGTGGCAGTATTGTCTCAGAGTGCGGCGTGCAGTTACTGGAAGTAGTGGCGGTATTGTCTCAGAGAGCGGCATGCAGTTACTGGAAGTAGTGGCGGTATTGTCTCAGAGTGCGGCGTGCAGTTACTGAAAGTAGTGGCAGTATTGTCTCAGAGTGCGGCGTGCAGTTACTGGAAGTAGTGGTGGTTTTGTCTCAGAGTGCGGCGTGCAGTTACTGGAAGTAGTGGCAGTTTTGTCTCAGAGTGCGGCATGCAGTTACTGGAAGTAGTGGCGGTTTTGTCTCAGAGTGCGGCGTGCAGTTACTGGAAGTAGTGGCGGTATTGTCTCAGAGAGCGGCATGCAGTTACTGGAAGTAGTGGCAGTATTGTCTCAGAGTGCGGCGTGCAGTTACTGGAAGTAGTGGCAGTTTTGTCTCAGAGTGCGGCATGCAGTTACTGGAAGTAGTGGCGGTATTGTCTCAGAGTGCGGCATGCAGTTACTGGAAGTAGTGGCGGTATTGTCTCAGAGAGCGGCATGCAGTTACTGGAAGTAGTGGCGGTATTGTCTCAGAGTGCGGCGTGCAGTTACTGAAAGTAGTGGCAGTATTGTCTCAGAGTGCGGCGTGCAGTTACTGAAAGTAGTGGCAGTATTGTCTCAGAGTGCGGCGTGCAGTTACTGGAAGTAGTGGCGGTATTGTCTCAGAGTGCGGCGTGCAGTTACTGGCAGTAGTGGCAGTATTGTCTCAGAGTGCGGCGTGCAGTTACTGGAAGTAGTGGCAGTATTGTCTCAGAATGCGGCGTGCAGTTACTGGACGTAGTGGCAGTATTGTCTCAGAGTGCGCCGTGCAGTTACTGGAAGTAGTGGCAGTATTGTCTCAGAGTGCGGCGGGCAGTTACTGGCAGTAGTGGCGGTATTGTCTCAGAGTGAGGCGTGCAGTTACTGGAAGTAGTGGCAGTATTGTCTCAGAGTGCGGCGTGCAGTTACTGGAAGTAGTGGCGGTTTTGTCTCAGAGTGCGGCGTGCAGTTACTGGAAGTAGTGGCAGTATTGTCTCAGAGTGCGGCATGCAGTTACTGGAAGTAGTGGCAGTATTGTCTCAGAGTGCGGCGTGCAGTTACTAGACGTAGTAGCGGTATTGTCTCAGAGTGCGGCGTGCAGTTACTGGCAGTAGTGGCGGTATTGTCTCAGAGTGCGGCGTGCAGTTACTGGAAGTAGTGGCAGTATTGTCTCAGAGTGCGGCGTGCAGTTACTGGCAGTAGTGGCAGTATTGTCTCAGAGTGCGGCGTGCAGTTACTGGACGTAGTAGCGGTATTGTCTCAGAGTGCGGCGTGCAGTTACTGGAAGTAGTAGCGGTATTGTCTCAGAGTGCGGCGTGCAGTTACTGGCAGTAGTGGCGGTATTGTCTCAGAGTGCGGCGTGCAGTTACTGGCAGTAGTGTCGGTATTGTCTCAGAGTGCGGCGTGCAGTTACTGGAAGTAGTGTCGGTATTGTCTCAGAGTGCGGCATGCAGTTACTGGAAGTAGTGGCAGTATTGTCTCAGAGTGCGGCGTGCAGTTACTGGCAGTAGTGGCAGTATTGTCTCAGAGTGAGGCGTGCAGTTACTGGCAGTAGTGGCAGTATTGTCTCAGAGTGAGGCGTGCAGTTACTGGCAGTAGTGGCAGTATTGTCTCAGAGTGCGGCGTGCAGTTACTGGCAGTAGTGGCAGTATTGTCTCAGAGTGCGGCGTGCAGTTACTGGAAGTAGTGGCGGTATTGTCTCAGAGTGCGGCGTGCAGTTACTGGAAGTAGTGGCGGTATTGTCACAGAGTGCGCCGTGCAGTTACTGGCAGTAGTGGCAGTATTGTCTCAGAGTGCGGCGTGCAGTTACTGGCAGTAGTGGCAGTATTGTCTCAGAGTGCGGCGTGCAGTTACTGGCAGTAGTGGCAGTATTGTCTCAGAGTGCGGCGTGCAGTTACTGGCAGTAGTGGCAGTATTGTCTCAGAGTGAGGCGTGCAGTTACTGGAAGTAGTGGCAGTATTGTCTCAGAGTGCGGCGTTCAGTGACTGGAAGTAGTGGCGGTATTGTCTCAGAGTGCGGCGTTCAGTGACTGGAAGTAGTGGCAGTATTGTCTCAGAGTGCGGCGTGCAGTTACTGGAAGTAGTGGCAGTATTGTCTCAGAGTGCGGCGTGCAGTTACTGGAAGTAGTGTCAGTATTGTCTCAGAGTGCGGCGTGCAGTTACTGGAAGTAGTGGCGGTATTGTCACAGAGTGCGGCGTGCAGTTACTGGAAGTAGTGGCAGTATTGTCTCAGAGTGCGGCGTGCAGTTACTGGAAGTAGTGGCGGTATTGTCACAGAGTGCGCCGTGCAGTTACTGGAAGTAGTGGCGGTATTGTCACAGAGTGCGGCGTGCAGTTACTGGAAGTAGTGGCGGTATTGTCTCAGAGTGCGGCGTGCAGTTACTGGAAGTAGTGGCGGTATTGTCTCAGAGTGCGGCGTGCAGTTACTGGAAGTAGTGGCGGTATTGTCACAGAGTGCGGCGTGCAGTTACTGGAAGTAGTGGCAGTATTGTCTCAGAGTGCGCCGTGCAGTTACTGGAAGTAGTGGCGGTATTGTCTCAGAGTGCGGCGTGCAGTTACTGGAAGTAGTGGCAGTATTGTCTCAGAGTGCGGCGTGCAGTTACTGGAAGTAGTGGCAGTATTGTCTCAGAGTGCGGCGTGCAGTTACTGGAAGTAGTGGCGGTATTGTCTCAGAGTGCGGCGTGCAGTTACTGGAAGTAGTGGCAGTATTGTCTCAGAGTGCGGCGTGCAGTTACTGGAAGTAGTGGCGGTATTGTCTCAGAGTGCGGCGTGCAGTTACTGGAAGTAGTGGCAGTATTGTCTCAGAGTGCGCCGTGCAGTTACTGGCAGTAGTGGCAGTATTGTCTCAGAGTGCGGCGTGCAGTTACTGGCAGTAGTGGCAGTATTGTCTCAGAGTGCGCCGTGCAGTTACTGGAAGTAGTGGCGGTATTGTCTCAGAGTGCGGCGTGCAGTTACTGGAAGTAGTGGCAGTATTGTCTCAGAGTGCGCCGTGCAGTTACTGGAAGTAGTGGCAGTATTGTCTCAGAGTGCGCCGTGCAGTTACTGGCAGTAGTGGCAGTATTGTCTCAGAGTGCGGCGTGCAGTTACTGGCAGTAGTGGCAGTATTGTCTCAGAGTGCGCCGTGCAGTTACTGGAAGTAGTGGCAGTATTGTCTCAGAGTGCGGCGTGCAGTTACTGGCAGTAGTGGCAGTATTGTCTCAGAGTGCGCCGTGCAGTTACTGGCAGTAGTGGCAGTATTGTCTCAGAGTGCGCCGTGCAGTTACTGGAAGTAGTGGCAGTATTGTCTCAGAGTGCGCCATGCAGTTACTGGCAGTATTGTCTCAGAGTGCGGCGTGCGTTTGCATGTAATTAGCCGTAAGGAGTCTGCCCTCAATGCACCGCGTTCACTTTCTTACCATAAAGTAATAATCATGGAAACGCTATAATCATCTCCCAGCTCACTGATTTGTAAATATACAATTACAGATTTCAAATGATTTACATTTTATCACCTGGATAATATCAAGGAATAGAAAGAAAACGACAGAGATCGCATTGTTTTACAAATAATAAATAGCAGTTCCATAGGGACGGGGGACCCGGCATTAACAAACATTGCGAGGTATGCGTCAGTACTGAGCACAATTTGGCCAAAATGGAACAATTGTGAATTAGCTTCTCATTGCAACTTGTTATTCTCATACTGTGATACCCGCCCAGGGCAGACGTGGAACTTATAGCAATAACCTAAGCTGAAAAAGTGGGATTTTTTTATTATCTTGATACATGTACTGCAAAAAATTATTAAACCTTTGATATCTCGCTTTTCCCCAACGGCGGAATCATTGGCCCTCCATTTCTGGCTGCAATGATTTATTCGTATGCACAGAACTGCTCTACTTTCTCACAGAGACATTGCATTGAATATAAGAAAAAACAGAACTCCCATTGCTTGTCCTTCACCTAGACAAAGTAAGCAAAGAATGGATAGGAAGGCCACCAGATCTATCAGGAAAGTCTCTTTAGATATATTTTAAAGGATATGATTTTTATCTCATATACAGTAAATGTTTTATATCTCAGCTTGGGAATTTAGCAAACAAGTCAGAATAACAAAAACATTTTTATAAGCTGACCATTTCATAAGCTGCATTTATGACAAACTAGTCCTGACCTCATTCTCTGGTATAACTTATAAAACAGATAAAAAAAAAAAGAAACAAAAAAAAGAATATTATTAAAAAAGCAATTGTCTTCAGTAACTTGGAGCTTAAAAGCTCCATAGCAACAGAACTGCTCTATATATTTTGTAAAAGTACAGTAATACTATGTAAACAAGCAGAGAACGAGTAGAGTCTGGCATTCTCTTGTTTAATATATAGAACAGTCGCTCCCAGCAAGATCGAGTACTAGAATGAAACTCTTGGCTAAAAACGATCTGTTCCGTACAATGGTAGACAGCGCAAAGGCAGCACGCCAAGATAATTACCGTGCGCTGCAACAAAAAGGCACCCGGCCTCCATTTTCTGATAGAAAAGAGATTTATGTGGATTGCGGACATGAATGAAATTTGTGTATTATGATCTATAACAGGCAGACGAGCCACCGGGGGAAACGCAGTCTTTGGAAAGTACCATAAATTAGCGACTCGCAGTCAGCTGTTTTGCTCGTCTCTAACAAGGTAAATGAGCATCAGGTCTGTAAAGATTCTGTATTTTTTATTTCTTTTTTGTGTATCGTGCCCGGGGGGATTTTATTATGATTAGACGGGACAAATGATTTCGATAATGTTGCCTCTGACTACTGCTGTCCTAATAGGGCTATTACTTGCGAAAAGGTTCTCCAAATAATGGCGGAGATGAGAGTTCATCAAACACACATCTGCTGAGAATCTTGAGGACCGGCGTCGGGGGAGCCAGGCAGCCATTGTCCTGTCAGCCACTCAAGGATATACATTCTGTTCAACACAAACTGGCCCTTGGAGGCCTTATTCTGTACAAAAACAAATGTTCAGCGCACACAGCCGTCAAGCTGGGCCATGCAACGCGCTCTGAAAAGGACGCTTTTTTTGTTTTGTTTCGTTTTTTTTGTTGCTGGTTTGTTTCCAAGTAAACATTTTTATGAAATAATAACTCTGCGGCTGACAGTCTGTCAGGACCAGACCTAGGTGGCCACGGCCTCTCTTCAGTAACCCTGAATAATAGAAACCGTGGGTTATGGGAAAAGGAGGATTTTTTTTGTAGTTTCTTAGCTTTGTCAGGTTATCTGGAACCCATATCTACAGAGAGTTAGGGCAGTGTCTGTGACAATAAGGGCTGAAAGAAAAATTCTACATTTTACTAAAAAGTTCAAAAGTCCCATAAACTCCAAGCTGCCCATAAACTCCAAGCGCTGGAGCTCTTGGGCGGTTTTACGCAGAGCTGTTGGGCGGTTTTACGCAGGGCTGGTAAGTCTGACAAGGTAACATGATGGATATTGGGGGTAGTGATAGAGCCGGGAAGTGTAGATCCCAAATGTCCAATCTGTGTTTATAAAGTAATTCTGTTATCATTCATGTTATGTTTGCCTTCCGTTAGACTAAGCTGAGCATAGTGTCTTCCTCTATAACAGACGGCAGTCAGTATATGCTCTGTATGGCCAGGGTGGCAAGATCCACCATGTTTACTGGGACACAGATACGTTTCTCATATTTATGAAAACGCATGAAAAGGGCTGCCCTGCAGTGTGTATAATGCATATTCTGCATTATTGCCTACTGCCTAATTGCAGGATTCTTCACTGCCTAATCACTTAATGTAATACACCTTCTCCTGAAAATTACATACTACAGGGCAACCCTTTTCATGTGCTGCCCATCAATATGTATGTGTGATACGTGTCCCAGAAAGCATGGGGGGTCTGGTCACCCTGTCTATGGCCCCCTGTCCTAGGCTGGATGATAAGCCAGAATGGCACTAACTAGCCAGATCCTTCCATCATGGCATCAAGGTAGGAATGGGAGAAGATTTCCTGGTACTGGACGCATCACTCACTGAGTGTTTATCAGTCTACCTACCTATCTACCTATCTACCTATCTACCTATCTATCTATCTATCTATCTGTCTGTCTGTCTATCTGTCTATCTGTCTATCTATCTATCTATCTGTCTGTCTATCTATCTATCTGTCTATCTATCTATCTGTCTGTCTATCTGTCTATCTATCTATCTGTCTATTCTTCCTTCATCGGGATCATTCTCAAAACAGAATGCACCTGTCATGGTTGATTATATATTTCCCACCTGTTCTTGTTACATTTTGTATATATTGTGTATTAAAATTGTTTTTTAGTTGGGAAAAAAATAAATCATATAATTAATCCAAATATTTAGGTGGGAAAAGTTGTTAAATTTTAGATTTTTTTCCATCTCTTTTGTTGTATAATCTGTTCAATGACCCATCATGCAATGGTACATATACAATAGATGTTAAGAGTATTGGTTCAGCGAGGGTACTAGAGTCATCCTGGAGTCAAAGGGTCTTTCTGTGACAAACGCTCCTTCCCACTTACGTTTGCCACGGACTCCTGGAGGAGTGTGGAAGCCAGCCTCCTGCCCACCGACTATGGTTCAGTTACCCTGCCCAGCCGCCATTAACAGCTTTCCCTAGGTGCCCCTGGTTCGGCACTTTCCCTTCATGCGAATGGAACCGAACGCTGCCTCCCTGGCGGCCGTTCGCATGAACCCAACCCATGAATAGTCCCAGCGGTACTTAGCCGCGACCGCTATGGAACTAAATTCAGCATGAGGACTTTGTGGGTTTATGTTTGCCTCTCTGTCCATTGGAGATTATTAGCTTACCGGTCTTGAACACAATTATCTCCTAGGCCCAGAGATTCCTGGGAGTGGCTTGTGGTGAATACAATGCTGGGGCCGAGTTTGGCTTATTAAAATTAGTTGTACTCCCAGAGCTATGTGTCCTCTAGTTACCGGGAGGGGAAAGGGCTGATCACTGCTCAGCATCTTCTTCCAACTCGTGGAGGATTCGGCGGGGAAAGTCCTTGTAAGGACTAGAGCTCCCAGGACTGGGTGTCGTCCAGTGCCTGGGAGGGAATAGAGCCAGTCCCCTATCCTGCTCAGGACGGAGAGGCTTCAGGAGGACCCCAGTCAAGCCATGGCGACTAGGGCAGAAGCGCTGAGGTTTTCCCCTGTTCCAGCTAGGAAGCGGCCCTTGGAGGAGGTACCCAGCCGGGGTACAGGGAGCTCCGCTACACTTTCCAACCCGGAGTCAGAGGGACTTCATCTATTGCCCATTTGCAACAGTAACCAGCTTGATGTGGGCCTCACCAGTATTTCAACACAACTCAAGGGGACGGACTGAAATAAAAGGAGGACCCCAACCCTCGGCTATGGAGTAACTACAGACATAAAGCAGCAGGCTATGGCGAACCAGTGATTCCTGGCTATGTGTTTCCATAATAATTACAGAGATCAGAATTAGCAGATTTCCAGCCAGGAGTCAGATTCATTGCCACGGTTTAGTGAATGAGCTCCCTTTATTTTGTGACGTTTTTTACTTACCGCCTTCAGCTGACTTCGCATTAATTTAACATTCCGAATGTAGTTCTGAAATCGCTCCTTAATATCCTGCAGTTGGACCTTCTCAGAGTTTGGCCGCAGCATGTTCTCGTTAGCAGTGATCATAATTATTCTGTGTAATTAAAATCATGGTTTAATGTTATTCACATCATCCAATCAATAATTATCTCGCTAACCGGCAATCAAAATCGATATATCGGGTAACATGCTAACCTACAGGAGCCAGCCTTGTATAATATACACACATTGCTATTCATATCATCCAATCAGTAATTATCTCGCTAACCGGCAATCAATATCGATACATGTAATGGGTCCTACGTGTTATTATATCACAAAGCTCTGTGATACATTTATACACACTGCCTGTAACAGGGAGCTTTATTGCTGTGGAGCACTGTGATACATTTATACACACTGCCTGTAACAGGGAGTTTATTGCTGTGGAGCTCTGTGATACATTTATACACACTGCCTGTAACAGGGAGCTTTATTGCTATGGAGCTCTGTGATACATTTATACACACTGCCTGTAACAGGGAGTTTATTGCTGTGGAGCTCTGTGATACATTTATACACACTACCTATAACAGGGAGTTTATTGCTGTGGAGCTCTGTGATACATTTATACACACTGCCTGTAATAGGGAGTTTATTGCTGTGGAGCTCTGTGATACATTTATACACACTGCCTGTAACAGGGAGTTTATTGCTGTGGAGCTCTGTGATACATTTATACACACTGCCTGTAACAGGGAGTTTATTGCTGTGGAGCTCTGTGATACATTTATACACACTGCCTGTAACAGGGAGTTTATTGCTGTGGAGCTCTGTGATACATTTATACACACTGCCTGTAACAGAGAGTTTATTGCTGTGGAGCTCTGCGATACATTTATACACACTGCCTGTAACAGGGAGTGTATTACTGTGGAGCTCTGTGATACATTTATACACACTGCCTGTAACAGGGAGTTTATTGCTGTGGAGCTCTGTGATACATTTATACACACTGCCTGTAACAGGGAGTTTATTGCTGTGGAGCTCTGTGATACATTTATACACACTGCCTGTAACAGAGAGTTTATTGCTGTGGAGCTCTGCGATACATTTATACACACTGCCTGTAACAGGGAGTGTATTACTGTGGAGCTCTGTGATACATTTATACACACTGCCTGTAACAGGGAGTTTATTGCTGTGGAGCTCTGTGATACATTTATACACACTGCCTGTAACAGGGAGTTTATTGCTGTTGAGCTCTGCGATACATTTATACACACTGCCTGTAACAGGGAGTTTATTGCTGTTGAGCTCTGTGATACATTTATACACACTGCCTGTAACAGGGAGTTTATTGCTGTGGAGCTCTGTGATACATTTATACACACTGCCTGTAACAGGGAGTTTATTGCTGTGGAGCTCTGTGATACATTTATACACACTGCCTGTAACAGGGAGTTTATTGCTGTGGAGCTCTGTGATACATTTATACACACTGCCTGTAACAGGGAGTTTATTACTGTGGAGCTCTGTGATACATTTATACACACTGCCTGTAACAGGGAGTTTATTGCTGTGGAGCTCTGTGATACATTTATACACACTGCCTGTAACAGGGAGTTTATTGCTGTGGAGCTCTGCGATACATTTATACACACTGCCTGTAACAGGGAGTTTATTGCTGTGGAGCTCTGCGATACATTTATACACACTGCCTGTAACAGGGAGTTTATTGCTGTGGAGCTCTGTGATACATTTATACACACTGCCTGTAACAGGGAGTTTATTGCTATGGAGCTCTGTGATACATTTATACACACTGCTTGTAACAGGGAGTTTATTGCTGTGGAGCTCTGTGATACATTTATACACACTGCCTGTAACAGGGAGCTTTATTGCTATGGAGCTCTGTGATACATTTATACACACTGCCTGTAACAGGGAGTTTATTGCTATGGAGCTCTGTGATACATTTATACACACTGCCTGTAACAGGGAGTTTATTGCTATGGAGCTCTGTGATACATTTATACACACTGCCTGTAACAGGGAGCTTTATTGCTGTGGAGCTCTGTGATACATTTATACACACTGCCTGTATCAGGGAGCTTTATTGCTATGGAGCTCTGTGATACATTTATACACACTGCCTGTAACAGGGAGTTTATTGCTGTGGAGCTCTGTGATACATTTATACACACTGCCTGTAACAGGGAGTTTATTGCTATGGAGCTCTGTGATACATTTATACACACTGCCTGTAACAGGGAGTTTATTGCTGTGGAGCTCTGTGATACATTTATACACACTGCCTGTAACAGGGATGTAGCGGAATGCAGTGAGCCTGTCCTGCAAAATGCCGGTGTGACTGTGTTTGTATATGTTTTCCCTATGTTGAAATTGCTATTCGTGTGTGTATTATGTGAATTGTATGGTATTCGGTAGTTTCCATCCGTACTATATACTTATGGAAACTACCGAACGGAGGGACCACCCCAGAGAGAAGTGTGCCGGCTATTAAAGTTCACATTCCTTCCAACCGCAAGTTAACCGGCTCATTAGCATTGTATCTGGGTGGCCGCCATTCGGCATGCGTACACGTGGCGGCGGCCATCTTACGCATGAAAATCCCAGCGGTGTTTGGTCGTCGAGTGCCTGGAACTCAAATCGGACACTCAAACAACCAAACACCGCTGAGACCTCCAGAGCTCCGTAACTGCCGAACGGAGAAACATAACGAATCCCCATTCGGTAGTAATAAAGTACCGAATGAGGGAATCACTATCTAGGTGAATGTAAATGTGGATGGCAATTATAAATGCCTGTTTTAACTGCCGAACGGAGACCGACCGCAGGGCCCATTCTCGTGGAACCCTTTTCGGATACCAACTCGTGTGCGGTCGGTCAAACTTCCCCTGCCTGTAACTACCGAACCCCTGGTCCGATCTGGGTGAATTTTGGATATTATATTCACCCAGATCAGGGCTACCTAGCGGTACCCTGATATTAAGGATATGTGATGGTTTAGGGGTACATCCAAGTTTGGGGTAAAGTACTGTACAACTTAAGGGGATTATGACTCACTCTGAGGGGAGGAGATGTGTGGGAGGTAACAAGAATGGTATTGGTTACTGTCATAATTACTGTAGTTCCCTCCCTTGCATGGGAGCAGGCTTTATAAGAAACCTTGGAATAAACGATTGTCAGTTCTACTCCTGAAACTGTGTGTCGTCCAGTTATTGGGAGTGCTGTGGGGATTTCACTGAACCTTTTTACCTGCTGGAAACTCTGCTGTGGATTTACTAATGACTTGTTCCTGAGCCTCCCTTGGATCTAAAGTGGAGAATAGCTGCGAGAAATCAGCTCTCCGCTACATTGGTTGGCAGCGCTGGGATCCAGACTCACAGAGGAACAAGGATTAATGGAGATTGACCTTTCTACGCTAAAAAGAACCACATTGAAAGACCTTCTGGAAGCGAAAGGTGTTTCTGCCAGCAGCAAATCCAAAGCAACGCTTATCACCGAAGTAATGGCAGAATACAGAGCAGAGGAGGTCCAGGCCACGGAACAAAGACCTGAAACAGAACAGGAGGAGTTCCAAAGGCAGTTACAATACAGACTGGCCTTTTATGGGGAAAACCCACCCACAGAGATCATCTCTAAAACCATGACAGAGGTGCAGGAGTTTGTGAAGAGAAATAGGAGACCACAAACACCAGAAAGAAGTACAGCAGGAGCTGTGGCACAAGAGGGTAAGCCCAAAATTCCCTATCAAGCTTTTAAAACGTATGTGGAAGCAGAGGAGGATATAGATGCTGTGGCGAAACCAACCTCGCCACTGGGCCCTGGAGAAGCCTGTTTGCTAGCCTCCTACCTACTGACTATGGCCCCTGGGTTATTTGGGGCATATTGTACTGTATATTGCTGCTACTGGCCCTTTTAACAGCATCTATGGACATATTGGGACTTTTGGGACTACTGTCCCTTTAAGACTGTGAAGCATATTCGAGTGTACTGCCTGTAATATTATATATGTATTTATAGATGTGTTAAGTGTATCCTGGGTGATTTGTATGCAACATTCATCTGATTGTTCGGTAGAATCACTCCATTCAGTATATTGAGTGAAACTACCGAACAACCAGACCACCCAGGAATGAGTGTGCCTCCAATTACCGTTTGCAACAATGTTGCAAACAGGTAATTGGCAATCAGTGCAGTGTGGTCTTTGTCCTCTGGGTGGCCGCCATTCGGGAAACAAACACGTGGCGGCGGCCATCTTAAACTACCGAACAGCGGTGTTTTGCCGTCGAGTGTCTGGAACTAAAATCGGACACTTGACTAGGCAAACACCGCTGAGACCTCCATACTTCCAGAAATTCGTATGGAAACTACCGAATGACCCGCCGTTCGGTAGAAAGAGCCCCATAAACAAGGGAATTCATTCAAACCCTCTCCAGGCTCTATAACACAGGCAATTCGCCTGTTTTCATTCCCTTGTTTGTGACCGACCGCAGGGCCAAAATGCATGGAACTGTTTTCGGATACTTTACCCATGCGGTCGGTCAAATCTTTGGAACCCCATATCTCACGAACCATTCATCCGAATTACTTGAATTTTGGATATGTTGTTCCCCTGAATAAGGGCTATCCAGCGATGCTGGATTTAAAGGTGTACCCCCGGGTTTTGGGGTACATCCAGAACTTGGCTGAAAAAGTGTACCGGATAATTGAGTTTAATGTTATCTGAGGGGAGGGGATGTGTGGGCTGAACCATGTATGTGATTGGTTATTTTATGCCTCCCCCTGGGTGTGGCCTGTATGTGGATTAGTGTAATAAAAGCCAGGCTGGATGAGCCAGTCGAGAGTTCCTGTTTTAACCTCAAAGTGATGTGTCGTCTCATTATTGGGGGAAGGATTTATTGTATGCTGTTCCAGTTGACTGCTAGGGGTACAAGCCTATTCGTATGGTTCCTATTCAATGGTCTACAGCATTCATACGCTTGGGAGAATTTAAAGGTTTCTTGGATTCGGTGATTATGGTGTCTGCCAGAGTGCTTGGACCCCTCAGGAAGCACTAGGAGCATCCATTAACGGAGGTACTCAGTCGGGGTGCCAGGTGATCCGTTACATTGGTGGCAGCGGTGGGATGGCGTCCTAGTGCGAGGTAAAGCAGCTCGGAGACACAGTACGTTTGGATTTACAAATTGAGGGCAACGCTAGCAGTCGTGCAGCGCCCCTGGGAGCAGACTAGTATGGAAGGTTCTGGCTCTGGAGATGATTGGCTGGCCGAGGTGAGGCAGCGAGTGGCCGAGTATGGGGATGATATACCCATGGAGACACGCCGGGTGATCTGGAACCAGGTCATGGCTGAGCGAAACACAAGGCTGGACCGAGAATTCCGGTTGGCGAAAGAGAGGAAGTATGCTCAGCAGCAGGAGCGTTACAGCAGCCGAGTAGAGGCTGCATCCGAGGAGGTTAGCCGTCTTTCCCTGAGGCGGCGGGAGGAACCCGAAGTGGGGGTCCTCATAGACTGGTCCTGTGAGGAACCACAACAGGCAGGTAGAGATGGGACCAAGGTCTCTCCACCGGGCCCACCGGGATGCTGGGCAGCCGGCCCAGATCCCCAGCAGCAGCCAGAGTTGCCAGGTGGGGAAGCAGGTGGCCCTTACTCACAAATGTTGAGGGGCCTCACGGATTGGTCCTGGGAAGACCCACAGATGGCAGGTGGAGATGGGACTGCGGTCTCTCTACCGGCCCTACAGGGATGCTGGGCAGTCGGCCCAGATCCCCAGCGGCAGTGTGCGTTACAGGGAGCTGAAAGTGCCGTTCTTGCTCCCCAGCGGCAGTCTACGGTGCAGGGAGAGGAGCCTGTTATCCCCTCTCCCCAGCGGTTGAAGGTGTGTAAGGGAGAGGAGTTTGTTACCCCCTCTCCCCACCGACAACCTAACCCACCAAGGGGAGACAGTAAACCCCTCACCAGCGCAGATGGGACCGTGGTCTCTGTGCCCAAGTTACAGGGAGCTGAAGGGGCCATCCTTGCTCCCCAGCGGCAGGTTACAGTTCAGAGAGAGGAGCTTGTTACACCCTCTCTCCAGCGGCAGCCTAACCCACCAAGGGGAGACCGTAAGCCCCACACCAGCGCAGATGGGACCGTGGTCTCTGCGCCCAAGTTACAGGGAGCTGAAGGGGCCGTCCTCCCTCCCCAGCGGCAGTGTGATTTGTTGGGAATTGGGAGCCCAGTCTCCATTCCCCAGCGGCAGTGTGAATTGCAGGGAATTGGGAGCCCAGTCTCCATTCCCCAGCGGCAGGCTGAGTTACAGGGGGCAGAGGTAGTTGGTCCTATCCCCCAGCAGCAGAGTGATATGCCGGGAATGCAGTGTGAAGTGCAGGGAGAGGAGAGCAGCGTCCTCCCTCCCCAGCGGAAGGCTGAGTTACAGGGGGCAGAGGTAGTTGGTCCTACCCCCCAGCAGCAGCGTGATTTTTTGGGAATAGAGAGCCCAGTCTCTATTCCCCAGCAGCAGGACACTGAATTGGGAGGAGAGACAGTCGGTCTCCCTCCACAAAGACTGAAAGTAGGCATGGGAGAGGAGATTGTTACCACCTCTCCCCAGCGGCGGATCATCAATGGGCAGAGTGTTCTAATGGGAGAGGAGCTGGTTACCACCTCTCCCCAGCGGCAGCTTAATGTACCAGGGGGAGACTGTAAGCCCCACACCTGTGCAGATGGGACCGTGGTCTCTGCACTTCCAGCACAGGGGGTAGGGACGGTCGGTCCTGCCCCCCCACAACAGGGCTGTTTAGCCAAAGGGGAGACAGTCGGTCTCCAGCAACCAGGCTCCAACCAGACTACTCCTGTAGTAGTGCTGGCACCAGGGCAGAGTACCGCTGGTCTCTGCCCACTCAGCAACCCACCAAAACAGCCTACCAGTCCCCCACACAGCCGGGGTGAGGCACCTGGACCTGGACAAGTTTTTCCATTACTCAGGTGTAGTAACCATTTATTGTGGGTGGGCTGTACTGCTGTTTCTGTTTTGTGGGTGGGCTGCTGGACTAACAAGGGCACTGACCGGCAAGAGGTCAGGTACCCTGTTAGTCTGTTTGGAAAAGGGGAGAAATGTGGCGAAACCAACCTCGCCACTGGGCCCTGGAGAAGCCTGTTTGCTAGCCTCCTACCTACTGACTATGGCCCCTGGGTTATTTGGGGCATATTGTACTGTATATTGCTGCTACTGGCCCTTTTAACAGCATCTATGGACATATTGGGACTTTTGGGACTACTGTCCCTTTAAGACTGTGAAGCATATTCGAGTGTACTGCCTGTAATATTATATATGTATTTATAGATGTGTTAAGTGTATCCTGGGTGATTTGTATGCAACATTCATCTGATTGTTCGGTAGAATCACTCCATTCAGTATATTGAGTGAAACTACCGAACAACCAGACCACCCAGGAATGAGTGTGCCTCCAATTACCGTTTGCAACAATGTTGCAAACAGGTAATTGGCAATCAGTGCAGTGTGGTCTTTGTCCTCTGGGTGGCCGCCATTCGGGAAACAAACACGTGGCGGCGGCCATCTTAAACTACCGAACAGCGGTGTTTTGCCGTCGAGTGTCTGGAACTAAAATCGGACACTTGACTAGGCAAACACCGCTGAGACCTCCATACTTCCAGAAATTCGTATGGAAACTACCGAATGACCCGCCGTTCGGTAGAAAGAGCCCCATAAACAAGGGAATTCATTCAAACCCTCTCCAGGCTCTATAACACAGGCAATTCGCCTGTTTTCATTCCCTTGTTTGTGACCGACCGCAGGGCCAAAATGCATGGAACTGTTTTCGGATACTTTACCCATGCGGTCGGTCAAATCTTTGGAACCCCATATCTCACGAACCATTCATCCGAATTACTTGAATTTTGGATATGTTGTTCCCCTGAATAAGGGCTATCCAGCGATGCTGGATTTAAAGGTGTACCCCCGGGTTTTGGGGTACATCCAGAACTTGGCTGAAAAAGTGTACCGGATAATTGAGTTTAATGTTATCTGAGGGGAGGGGATGTGTGGGCTGAACCATGTATGTGATTGGTTATTTTATGCCTCCCCCTGGGTGTGGCCTGTATGTGGATTAGTGTAATAAAAGCCAGGCTGGATGAGCCAGTCGAGAGTTCCTGTTTTAACCTCAAAGTGATGTGTCGTCTCATTATTGGGGGAAGGATTTATTGTATGCTGTTCCAGTTGACTGCTAGGGGTACAAGCCTATTCGTATGGTTCCTATTCAATGGTCTACAGCATTCATACGCTTGGGAGAATTTAAAGGTTTCTTGGATTCGGTGATTATGGTGTCTGCCAGAGTGCTTGGACCCCTCAGGAAGCACTAGGAGCATCCATTAACGGAGGTACTCAGTCGGGGTGCCAGGTGATCCGTTACATTGGTGGCAGCGGTGGGATGGCGTCCTAGTGCGAGGTAAAGCAGCTCGGAGACACAGTACGTTTGGATTTACAAATTGAGGGCAACGCTAGCAGTCGTGCAGCGCCCCTGGGAGCAGACTAGTATGGAAGGTTCTGGCTCTGGAGATGATTGGCTGGCCGAGGTGAGGCAGCGAGTGGCCGAGTATGGGGATGATATACCCATGGAGACACGCCGGGTGATCTGGAACCAGGTCATGGCTGAGCGAAACACAAGGCTGGACCGAGAATTCCGGTTGGCGAAAGAGAGGAAGTATGCTCAGCAGCAGGAGCGTTACAGCAGCCGAGTAGAGGCTGCATCCGAGGAGGTTAGCCGTCTTTCCCTGAGGCGGCGGGAGGAACCCGAAGTGGGGGTCCTCATAGACTGGTCCTGTGAGGAACCACAACAGGCAGGTAGAGATGGGACCAAGGTCTCTCCACCGGGCCCACCGGGATGCTGGGCAGCCGGCCCAGATCCCCAGCAGCAGCCAGAGTTGCCAGGTGGGGAAGCAGGTGGCCCTTACTCACAAATGTTGAGGGGCCTCACGGATTGGTCCTGGGAAGACCCACAGATGGCAGGTGGAGATGGGACTGCGGTCTCTCTACCGGCCCTACAGGGATGCTGGGCAGTCGGCCCAGATCCCCAGCGGCAGTGTGCGTTACAGGGAGCTGAAAGTGCCGTTCTTGCTCCCCAGCGGCAGTCTACGGTGCAGGGAGAGGAGCCTGTTATCCCCTCTCCCCAGCGGTTGAAGGTGTGTAAGGGAGAGGAGTTTGTTACCCCCTCTCCCCACCGACAACCTAACCCACCAAGGGGAGACAGTAAACCCCTCACCAGCGCAGATGGGACCGTGGTCTCTGTGCCCAAGTTACAGGGAGCTGAAGGGGCCATCCTTGCTCCCCAGCGGAAGGTTACAGTTCAGAGAGAGGAGCTTGTTACACCCTCTCTCCAGCGGCAGCCTAACCCACCAAGGGGAGACCGTAAGCCCCACACCAGCGCAGATGGGACCGTGGTCTCTGCGCCCAAGTTACAGGGAGCTGAAGGGGCCGTCCTCCCTCCCCAGCGGCAGTGTGATTTGTTGGGAATTGGGAGCCCAGTCTTCATTCCCCAGCGGCAGTGTGAATTGCAGGGAATTGGGAGCCCAGTCTCCATTCCCCAGCGGCAGGCTGAGTTACAGGGGGCAGAGGTAGTTGGTCCTATCCCCCAGCAGCAGAGTGATATGCCGGGAATGCAGTGTGAAGTGCAGGGAGAGGAGAGCAGCGTCCTCCCTCCCCAGCGGAAGGCTGAGTTACAGGGGGCAGAGGTAGTTGGTCCTACCCCCCAGCAGCAGCGTGATTTTTTGGGAATAGAGAGCCCAGTCTCTATTCCCCAGCAGCAGGACACTGAATTGGGAGGAGAGACAGTCGGTCTCCCTCCACAAAGACTGAAAGTAGGCATGGGAGAGGAGATTGTTACCACCTCTCCCCAGCGGCGGATCATCAATGGGCAGAGTGTTCTAATGGGAGAGGAGCTGGTTACCACCTCTCCCCAGCGGCAGCTTAATGTACCAGGGGGAGACTGTAAGCCCCACACCTGTGCAGATGGGACCGTGGTCTCTGCACTTCCAGCACAGGGGGTAGGGACGGTCGGTCCTGCCCCCCCACAACAGGGCTGTTTAGCCAAAGGGGAGACAGTCGGTCTCCAGCAACCAGGCTCCAACCAGACTACTCCTGTAGTAGTGCTGGCACCAGGGCAGAGTACCGCTGGTCTCTGCCCACTCAGCAACCCACCAAAACAGCCTACCAGTCCCCCACACAGCCGGGGTGAGGCACCTGGACCTGGACAAGTTTTTCCATTACTCAGGTGTAGTAACCATTTATTGTGGGTGGGCTGTACTGCTGTTTCTGTTTTGTGGGTGGGCTGCTGGACTAACAAGGGCACTGACCGGCAAGAGGTCAGGTACCCTGTTAGTCTGTTTGGAAAAGGGGAGAAATGTGGCGAAACCAACCTCGCCACTGGGCCCTGGAGAAGCCTGTTTGCTAGCCTCCTACCTACTGACTATGGCCCCTGGGTTATTTGGGGCATATTGTACTGTATATTGCTGCTACTGGCCCTTTTAACAGCATCTATGGACATATTGGGACTTTTGGGACTACTGTCCCTTTAAGACTGTGAAGCATATTCGAGTGTACTGCCTGTAATATTATATATGTATTTATAGATGTGTTAAGTGTATCCTGGGTGATTTGTATGCAACATTCATCTGATTGTTCGGTAGAATCACTCCATTCAGTATATTGAGTGAAACTACCGAACAACCAGACCACCCAGGAATGAGTGTGCCTCCAATTACCGTTTGCAACAATGTTGCAAACAGGTAATTGGCAATCAGTGCAGTGTGGTCTTTGTCCTCTGGGTGGCCGCCATTCGGGAAACAAACACGTGGCGGCGGCCATCTTAAACTACCGAACAGCGGTGTTTTGCCGTCGAGTGTCTGGAACTAAAATCGGACACTTGACTAGGCAAACACCGCTGAGACCTCCATACTTCCAGAAATTCGTATGGAAACTACCGAATGACCCGCCGTTCGGTAGAAAGAGCCCCATAAACAAGGGAATTCATTCAAACCCTCTCCAGGCTCTATAACACAGGCAATTCGCCTGTTTTCATTCCCTTGTTTGTGACCGACCGCAGGGCCAAAATGCATGGAACTGTTTTCGGATACTTTACCCATGCGGTCGGTCAAATCTTTGGAACCCCATATCTCACGAACCATTCATCCGAATTACTTGAATTTTGGATATGTTGTTCCCCTGAATAAGGGCTATCCAGCGATGCTGGATTTAAAGGTGTACCCCCGGGTTTTGGGGTACATCCAGAACTTGGCTGAAAAAGTGTACCGGATAATTGAGTTTAATGTTATCTGAGGGGAGGGGATGTGTGGGCTGAACCATGTATGTGATTGGTTATTTTATGCCTCCCCCTGGGTGTGGCCTGTATGTGGATTAGTGTAATAAAAGCCAGGCTGGATGAGCCAGTCGAGAGTTCCTGTTTTAACCTCAAAGTGATGTGTCGTCTCATTATTGGGGGAAGGATTTATTGTATGCTGTTCCAGTTGACTGCTAGGGGTACAAGCCTATTCGTATGGTTCCTATTCAATGGTCTACAGCATTCATACGCTTGGGAGAATTTAAAGGTTTCTTGGATTCGGTGATTATGGTGTCTGCCAGAGTGCTTGGACCCCTCAGGAAGCACTAGGAGCATCCATTAACGGAGGTACTCAGTCGGGGTGCCAGGTGATCCGTTACATTGGTGGCAGCGGTGGGATGGCGTCCTAGTGCGAGGTAAAGCAGCTCGGAGACACAGTACGTTTGGATTTACAAATTGAGGGCAACGCTAGCAGTCGTGCAGCGCCCCTGGGAGCAGACTAGTATGGAAGGTTCTGGCTCTGGAGATGATTGGCTGGCCGAGGTGAGGCAGCGAGTGGCCGAGTATGGGGATGATATACCCATGGAGACACGCCGGGTGATCTGGAACCAGGTCATGGCTGAGCGAAACACAAGGCTGGACCGAGAATTCCGGTTGGCGAAAGAGAGGAAGTATGCTCAGCAGCAGGAGCGTTACAGCAGCCGAGTAGAGGCTGCATCCGAGGAGGTTAGCCGTCTTTCCCTGAGGCGGCGGGAGGAACCCGAAGTGGGGGTCCTCATAGACTGGTCCTGTGAGGAACCACAACAGGCAGGTAGAGATGGGACCAAGGTCTCTCCACCGGGCCCACCGGGATGCTGGGCAGCCGGCCCAGATCCCCAGCAGCAGCCAGAGTTGCCAGGTGGGGAAGCAGGTGGCCCTTACTCACAAATGTTGAGGGGCCTCACGGATTGGTCCTGGGAAGACCCACAGATGGCAGGTGGAGATGGGACTGCGGTCTCTCTACCGGCCCTACAGGGATGCTGGGCAGTCGGCCCAGATCCCCAGCGGCAGTGTGCGTTACAGGGAGCTGAAAGTGCCGTTCTTGCTCCCCAGCGGCAGTCTACGGTGCAGGGAGAGGAGCCTGTTATCCCCTCTCCCCAGCGGTTGAAGGTGTGTAAGGGAGAGGAGTTTGTTACCCCCTCTCCCCACCGACAACCTAACCCACCAAGGGGAGACAGTAAACCCCTCACCAGCGCAGATGGGACCGTGGTCTCTGTGCCCAAGTTACAGGGAGCTGAAGGGGCCATCCTTGCTCCCCAGCGGCAGGTTACAGTTCAGAGAGAGGAGCTTGTTACACCCTCTCTCCAGCGGCAGCCTAACCCACCAAGGGGAGACCGTAAGCCCCACACCAGCGCAGATGGGACCGTGGTCTCTGCGCCCAAGTTACAGGGAGCTGAAGGGGCCGTCCTCCCTCCCCAGCGGCAGTGTGATTTGTTGGGAATTGGGAGCCCAGTCTCCATTCCCCAGCGGCAGTGTGAATTGCAGGGAATTGGGAGCCCAGTCTCCATTCCCCAGCGGCAGGCTGAGTTACAGGGGGCAGAGGTAGTTGGTCCTATCCCCCAGCAGCAGAGTGATATGCCGGGAATGCAGTGTGAAGTGCAGGGAGAGGAGAGCAGCGTCCTCCCTCCCCAGCGGAAGGCTGAGTTACAGGGGGCAGAGGTAGTTGGTCCTACCCCCCAGCAGCAGCGTGATTTTTTGGGAATAGAGAGCCCAGTCTCTATTCCCCAGCAGCAGGACACTGAATTGGGAGGAGAGACAGTCGGTCTCCCTCCACAAAGACTGAAAGTAGGCATGGGAGAGGAGATTGTTACCACCTCTCCCCAGCGGCGGATCATCAATGGGCAGAGTGTTCTAATGGGAGAGGAGCTGGTTACCACCTCTCCCCAGCGGCAGCTTAATGTACCAGGGGGAGACTGTAAGCCCCACACCTGTGCAGATGGGACCGTGGTCTCTGCACTTCCAGCACAGGGGGTAGGGACGGTCGGTCCTGCCCCCCCACAACAGGGCTGTTTAGCCAAAGGGGAGACAGTCGGTCTCCAGCAACCAGGCTCCAACCAGACTACTCCTGTAGTAGTGCTGGCACCAGGGCAGAGTACCGCTGGTCTCTGCCCACTCAGCAACCCACCAAAACAGCCTACCAGTCCCCCACACAGCCGGGGTGAGGCACCTGGACCTGGACAAGTTTTTCCATTACTCAGGTGTAGTAACCATTTATTGTGGGTGGGCTGTACTGCTGTTTCTGTTTTGTGGGTGGGCTGCTGGACTAACAAGGGCACTGACCGGCAAGAGGTCAGGTACCCTGTTAGTCTGTTTGGAAAAGGGGAGAAATGTGGCGAAACCAACCTCGCCACTGGGCCCTGGAGAAGCCTGTTTGCTAGCCTCCTACCTACTGACTATGGCCCCTGGGTTATTTGGGGCATATTGTACTGTATATTGCTGCTACTGGCCCTTTTAACAGCATCTATGGACATATTGGGACTTTTGGGACTACTGTCCCTTTAAGACTGTGAAGCATATTCGAGTGTACTGCCTGTAATATTATATATGTATTTATAGATGTGTTAAGTGTATCCTGGGTGATTTGTATGCAACATTCATCTGATTGTTCGGTAGAATCACTCCATTCAGTATATTGAGTGAAACTACCGAACAACCAGACCACCCAGGAATGAGTGTGCCTCCAATTACCGTTTGCAACAATGTTGCAAACAGGTAATTGGCAATCAGTGCAGTGTGGTCTTTGTCCTCTGGGTGGCCGCCATTCGGGAAACAAACACGTGGCGGCGGCCATCTTAAACTACCGAACAGCGGTGTTTTGCCGTCGAGTGTCTGGAACTAAAATCGGACACTTGACTAGGCAAACACCGCTGAGACCTCCATACTTCCAGAAATTCGTATGGAAACTACCGAATGACCCGCCGTTCGGTAGAAAGAGCCCCATAAACAAGGGAATTCATTCAAACCCTCTCCAGGCTCTATAACACAGGCAATTCGCCTGTTTTCATTCCCTTGTTTGTGACCGACCGCAGGGCCAAAATGCATGGAACTGTTTTCGGATACTTTACCCATGCGGTCGGTCAAATCTTTGGAACCCCATATCTCACGAACCATTCATCCGAATTACTTGAATTTTGGATATGTTGTTCCCCTGAATAAGGGCTATCCAGCGATGCTGGATTTAAAGGTGTACCCCCGGGTTTTGGGGTACATCCAGAACTTGGCTGAAAAAGTGTACCGGATAATTGAGTTTAATGTTATCTGAGGGGAGGGGATGTGTGGGCTGAACCATGTATGTGATTGGTTATTTTATGCCTCCCCCTGGGTGTGGCCTGTATGTGGATTAGTGTAATAAAAGCCAGGCTGGATGAGCCAGTCGAGAGTTCCTGTTTTAACCTCAAAGTGATGTGTCGTCTCATTATTGGGGGAAGGATTTATTGTATGCTGTTCCAGTTGACTGCTAGGGGTACAAGCCTATTCGTATGGTTCCTATTCAATGGTCTACAGCATTCATACGCTTGGGAGAATTTAAAGGTTTCTTGGATTCGGTGATTATGGTGTCTGCCAGAGTGCTTGGACCCCTCAGGAAGCACTAGGAGCATCCATTAACGGAGGTACTCAGTCGGGGTGCCAGGTGATCCGTTACATTGGTGGCAGCGGTGGGATGGCGTCCTAGTGCGAGGTAAAGCAGCTCGGAGACACAGTACGTTTGGATTTACAAATTGAGGGCAACGCTAGCAGTCGTGCAGCGCCCCTGGGAGCAGACTAGTATGGAAGGTTCTGGCTCTGGAGATGATTGGCTGGCCGAGGTGAGGCAGCGAGTGGCCGAGTATGGGGATGATATACCCATGGAGACACGCCGGGTGATCTGGAACCAGGTCATGGCTGAGCGAAACACAAGGCTGGACCGAGAATTCCGGTTGGCGAAAGAGAGGAAGTATGCTCAGCAGCAGGAGCGTTACAGCAGCCGAGTAGAGGCTGCATCCGAGGAGGTTAGCCGTCTTTCCCTGAGGCGGCGGGAGGAACCCGAAGTGGGGGTCCTCATAGACTGGTCCTGTGAGGAACCACAACAGGCAGGTAGAGATGGGACCAAGGTCTCTCCACCGGGCCCACCGGGATGCTGGGCAGCCGGCCCAGATCCCCAGCAGCAGCCAGAGTTGCCAGGTGGGGAAGCAGGTGGCCCTTACTCACAAATGTTGAGGGGCCTCACGGATTGGTCCTGGGAAGACCCACAGATGGCAGGTGGAGATGGGACTGCGGTCTCTCTACCGGCCCTACAGGGATGCTGGGCAGTCGGCCCAGATCCCCAGCGGCAGTGTGCGTTACAGGGAGCTGAAAGTGCCGTTCTTGCTCCCCAGCGGCAGTCTACGGTGCAGGGAGAGGAGCCTGTTATCCCCTCTCCCCAGCGGTTGAAGGTGTGTAAGGGAGAGGAGTTTGTTACCCCCTCTCCCCACCGACAACCTAACCCACCAAGGGGAGACAGTAAACCCCTCACCAGCGCAGATGGGACCGTGGTCTCTGTGCCCAAGTTACAGGGAGCTGAAGGGGCCATCCTTGCTCCCCAGCGGAAGGTTACAGTTCAGAGAGAGGAGCTTGTTACACCCTCTCTCCAGCGGCAGCCTAACCCACCAAGGGGAGACCGTAAGCCCCACACCAGCGCAGATGGGACCGTGGTCTCTGCGCCCAAGTTACAGGGAGCTGAAGGGGCCGTCCTCCCTCCCCAGCGGCAGTGTGATTTGTTGGGAATTGGGAGCCCAGTCTCCATTCCCCAGCGGCAGTGTGAATTGCAGGGAATTGGGAGCCCAGTCTCCATTCCCCAGCGGCAGGCTGAGTTACAGGGGGCAGAGGTAGTTGGTCCTATCCCCCAGCAGCAGAGTGATATGCCGGGAATGCAGTGTGAAGTGCAGGGAGAGGAGAGCAGCGTCCTCCCTCCCCAGCGGAAGGCTGAGTTACAGGGGGCAGAGGTAGTTGGTCCTACCCCCCAGCAGCAGCGTGATTTTTTGGGAATAGAGAGCCCAGTCTCTATTCCCCAGCAGCAGGACACTGAATTGGGAGGAGAGACAGTCGGTCTCCCTCCACAAAGACTGAAAGTAGGCATGGGAGAGGAGATTGTTACCACCTCTCCCCAGCGGCGGATCATCAATGGGCAGAGTGTTCTAATGGGAGAGGAGCTGGTTACCACCTCTCCCCAGCGGCAGCTTAATGTACCAGGGGGAGACTGTAAGCCCCACACCTGTGCAGATGGGACCGTGGTCTCTGCACTTCCAGCACAGGGGGTAGGGACGGTCGGTCCTGCCCCCCCACAACAGGGCTGTTTAGCCAAAGGGGAGACAGTCGGTCTCCAGCAACCAGGCTCCAACCAGACTACTCCTGTAGTAGTGCTGGCACCAGGGCAGAGTACCGCTGGTCTCTGCCCACTCAGCAACCCACCAAAACAGCCTACCAGTCCCCCACACAGCCGGGGTGAGGCACCTGGACCTGGACAAGTTTTTCCATTACTCAGGTGTAGTAACCATTTATTGTGGGTGGGCTGTACTGCTGTTTCTGTTTTGTGGGTGGGCTGCTGGACTAACAAGGGCACTGACCGGCAAGAGGTCAGGTACCCTGTTAGTCTGTTTGGAAAAGGGGAGAAATGTGGCGAAACCAACCTCGCCACTGGGCCCTGGAGAAGCCTGTTTGCTAGCCTCCTACCTACTGACTATGGCCCCTGGGTTATTTGGGGCATATTGTACTGTATATTGCTGCTACTGGCCCTTTTAACAGCATCTATGGACATATTGGGACTTTTGGGACTACTGTCCCTTTAAGACTGTGAAGCATATTCGAGTGTACTGCCTGTAATATTATATATGTATTTATAGATGTGTTAAGTGTATCCTGGGTGATTTGTATGCAACATTCATCTGATTGTTCGGTAGAATCACTCCATTCAGTATATTGAGTGAAACTACCGAACAACCAGACCACCCAGGAATGAGTGTGCCTCCAATTACCGTTTGCAACAATGTTGCAAACAGGTAATTGGCAATCAGTGCAGTGTGGTCTTTGTCCTCTGGGTGGCCGCCATTCGGGAAACAAACACGTGGCGGCGGCCATCTTAAACTACCGAACAGCGGTGTTTTGCCGTCGAGTGTCTGGAACTAAAATCGGACACTTGACTAGGCAAACACCGCTGAGACCTCCATACTTCCAGAAATTCGTATGGAAACTACCGAATGACCCGCCGTTCGGTAGAAAGAGCCCCATAAACAAGGGAATTCATTCAAACCCTCTCCAGGCTCTATAACACAGGCAATTCGCCTGTTTTCATTCCCTTGTTTGTGACCGACCGCAGGGCCAAAATGCATGGAACTGTTTTCGGATACTTTACCCATGCGGTCGGTCAAATCTTTGGAACCCCATATCTCACGAACCATTCATCCGAATTACTTGAATTTTGGATATGTTGTTCCCCTGAATAAGGGCTATCCAGCGATGCTGGATTTAAAGGTGTACCCCCGGGTTTTGGGGTACATCCAGAACTTGGCTGAAAAAGTGTACCGGATAATTGAGTTTAATGTTATCTGAGGGGAGGGGATGTGTGGGCTGAACCATGTATGTGATTGGTTATTTTATGCCTCCCCCTGGGTGTGGCCTGTATGTGGATTAGTGTAATAAAAGCCAGGCTGGATGAGCCAGTCGAGAGTTCCTGTTTTAACCTCAAAGTGATGTGTCGTCTCATTATTGGGGGAAGGATTTATTGTATGCTGTTCCAGTTGACTGCTAGGGGTACAAGCCTATTCGTATGGTTCCTATTCAATGGTCTACAGCATTCATACGCTTGGGAGAATTTAAAGGTTTCTTGGATTCGGTGATTATGGTGTCTGCCAGAGTGCTTGGACCCCTCAGGAAGCACTAGGAGCATCCATTAACGGAGGTACTCAGTCGGGGTGCCAGGTGATCCGTTACATTGGTGGCAGCGGTGGGATGGCGTCCTAGTGCGAGGTAAAGCAGCTCGGAGACACAGTACGTTTGGATTTACAAATTGAGGGCAACGCTAGCAGTCGTGCAGCGCCCCTGGGAGCAGACTAGTATGGAAGGTTCTGGCTCTGGAGATGATTGGCTGGCCGAGGTGAGGCAGCGAGTGGCCGAGTATGGGGATGATATACCCATGGAGACACGCCGGGTGATCTGGAACCAGGTCATGGCTGAGCGAAACACAAGGCTGGACCGAGAATTCCGGTTGGCGAAAGAGAGGAAGTATGCTCAGCAGCAGGAGCGTTACAGCAGCCGAGTAGAGGCTGCATCCGAGGAGGTTAGCCGTCTTTCCCTGAGGCGGCGGGAGGAACCCGAAGTGGGGGTCCTCATAGACTGGTCCTGTGAGGAACCACAACAGGCAGGTAGAGATGGGACCAAGGTCTCTCCACCGGGCCCACCGGGATGCTGGGCAGCCGGCCCAGATCCCCAGCAGCAGCCAGAGTTGCCAGGTGGGGAAGCAGGTGGCCCTTACTCACAAATGTTGAGGGGCCTCACGGATTGGTCCTGGGAAGACCCACAGATGGCAGGTGGAGATGGGACTGCGGTCTCTCTACCGGCCCTACAGGGATGCTGGGCAGTCGGCCCAGATCCCCAGCGGCAGTGTGCGTTACAGGGAGCTGAAAGTGCCGTTCTTGCTCCCCAGCGGCAGTCTACGGTGCAGGGAGAGGAGCCTGTTATCCCCTCTCCCCAGCGGTTGAAGGTGTGTAAGGGAGAGGAGTTTGTTACCCCCTCTCCCCACCGACAACCTAACCCACCAAGGGGAGACAGTAAACCCCTCACCAGCGCAGATGGGACCGTGGTCTCTGTGCCCAAGTTACAGGGAGCTGAAGGGGCCATCCTTGCTCCCCAGCGGCAGGTTACAGTTCAGAGAGAGGAGCTTGTTACACCCTCTCTCCAGCGGCAGCCTAACCCACCAAGGGGAGACCGTAAGCCCCACACCAGCGCAGATGGGACCGTGGTCTCTGCGCCCAAGTTACAGGGAGCTGAAGGGGCCGTCCTCCCTCCCCAGCGGCAGTGTGATTTGTTGGGAATTGGGAGCCCAGTCTCCATTCCCCAGCGGCAGTGTGAATTGCAGGGAATTGGGAGCCCAGTCTCCATTCCCCAGCGGCAGGCTGAGTTACAGGGGGCAGAGGTAGTTGGTCCTATCCCCCAGCAGCAGAGTGATATGCCGGGAATGCAGTGTGAAGTGCAGGGAGAGGAGAGCAGCGTCCTCCCTCCCCAGCGGAAGGCTGAGTTACAGGGGGCAGAGGTAGTTGGTCCTACCCCCCAGCAGCAGCGTGATTTTTTGGGAATAGAGAGCCCAGTCTCTATTCCCCAGCAGCAGGACACTGAATTGGGAGGAGAGACAGTCGGTCTCCCTCCACAAAGACTGAAAGTAGGCATGGGAGAGGAGATTGTTACCACCTCTCCCCAGCGGCGGATCATCAATGGGCAGAGTGTTCTAATGGGAGAGGAGCTGGTTACCACCTCTCCCCAGCGGCAGCTTAATGTACCAGGGGGAGACTGTAAGCCCCACACCTGTGCAGATGGGACCGTGGTCTCTGCACTTCCAGCACAGGGGGTAGGGACGGTCGGTCCTGCCCCCCCACAACAGGGCTGTTTAGCCAAAGGGGAGACAGTCGGTCTCCAGCAACCAGGCTCCAACCAGACTACTCCTGTAGTAGTGCTGGCACCAGGGCAGAGTACCGCTGGTCTCTGCCCACTCAGCAACCCACCAAAACAGCCTACCAGTCCCCCACACAGCCGGGGTGAGGCACCTGGACCTGGACAAGTTTTTCCATTACTCAGGTGTAGTAACCATTTATTGTGGGTGGGCTGTACTGCTGTTTCTGTTTTGTGGGTGGGCTGCTGGACTAACAAGGGCACTGACCGGCAAGAGGTCAGGTACCCTGTTAGTCTGTTTGGAAAAGGGGAGAAATGTGGCGAAACCAACCTCGCCACTGGGCCCTGGAGAAGCCTGTTTGCTAGCCTCCTACCTACTGACTATGGCCCCTGGGTTATTTGGGGCATATTGTACTGTATATTGCTGCTACTGGCCCTTTTAACAGCATCTATGGACATATTGGGACTTTTGGGACTACTGTCCCTTTAAGACTGTGAAGCATATTCGAGTGTACTGCCTGTAATATTATATATGTATTTATAGATGTGTTAAGTGTATCCTGGGTGATTTGTATGCAACATTCATCTGATTGTTCGGTAGAATCACTCCATTCAGTATATTGAGTGAAACTACCGAACAACCAGACCACCCAGGAATGAGTGTGCCTCCAATTACCGTTTGCAACAATGTTGCAAACAGGTAATTGGCAATCAGTGCAGTGTGGTCTTTGTCCTCTGGGTGGCCGCCATTCGGGAAACAAACACGTGGCGGCGGCCATCTTAAACTACCGAACAGCGGTGTTTTGCCGTCGAGTGTCTGGAACTAAAATCGGACACTTGACTAGGCAAACACCGCTGAGACCTCCATACTTCCAGAAATTCGTATGGAAACTACCGAATGACCCGCCGTTCGGTAGAAAGAGCCCCATAAACAAGGGAATTCATTCAAACCCTCTCCAGGCTCTATAACACAGGCAATTCGCCTGTTTTCATTCCCTTGTTTGTGACCGACCGCAGGGCCAAAATGCATGGAACTGTTTTCGGATACTTTACCCATGCGGTCGGTCAAATCTTTGGAACCCCATATCTCACGAACCATTCATCCGAATTACTTGAATTTTGGATATGTTGTTCCCCTGAATAAGGGCTATCCAGCGATGCTGGATTTAAAGGTGTACCCCCGGGTTTTGGGGTACATCCAGAACTTGGCTGAAAAAGTGTACCGGATAATTGAGTTTAATGTTATCTGAGGGGAGGGGATGTGTGGGCTGAACCATGTATGTGATTGGTTATTTTATGCCTCCCCCTGGGTGTGGCCTGTATGTGGATTAGTGTAATAAAAGCCAGGCTGGATGAGCCAGTCGAGAGTTCCTGTTTTAACCTCAAAGTGATGTGTCGTCTCATTATTGGGGGAAGGATTTATTGTATGCTGTTCCAGTTGACTGCTAGGGGTACAAGCCTATTCGTATGGTTCCTATTCAATGGTCTACAGCATTCATACGCTTGGGAGAATTTAAAGGTTTCTTGGATTCGGTGATTATGGTGTCTGCCAGAGTGCTTGGACCCCTCAGGAAGCACTAGGAGCATCCATTAACGGAGGTACTCAGTCGGGGTGCCAGGTGATCCGTTACAGATGCCTTCCTCCAGGACTTTGAGAGACTGTGTACACTGCATAACATACCAAGGGAAGAGTGGGTACCCATATTAGCAGGACGGCTGTCAGGAAGGGCAGCGGAAGCCTACCGCACTGTACCAGATGTGGAAATTAGGAACTATAACCGGGTGAAAGAGATTATCCTGGCCCGGTATGCAATAACAGCAGAGGCATACCGGAGACGTTTCAGGGAATTGAAAAAGGTGGACAAAGATTCACATGCAGAGTGGGCTTGCCGACTAGAAAGGGCAGCTCTTGGGTGGATGCAGTCGAGTAAAGCGAGGTCCATGGAGGACTTGTTACAAATGCTGCTGTTGGAGCAGTTTTATGAGGGTATATCCTCAGAACTACAGGAATGGGTGAGGGATCGTAACCCCACCACCCTCACCGAGGCTGCCAAAAAGGCAGATGACTTTATGGATGCTCGCAGACAAACCAAGGCAGTGGGTACCAAACCGGCCATGCGGCCACTAGGGGTAAATTCATTTTCTCCTAACCCTCAACCCCCACCAAGACCCCTTCCTCCACCAGCACCAGCAGCAGCGCAGCAGAGATACCGCACACCTGCTTCTGTGCAATGCCACCGATGCCAGAGGTGGGGACATTACCAGCGAGATTGTCCGCAGTCCAGGGAACGCAACACCTGGATCCGACCAGGGCCTCCACCACCACCACCAAGAGCAGCAGCACATCATTACCAGGACGAGGTACCACTTCCCTACAGCTCTGCCGTTCCAGTCACGACTGTGGAACAGTGGGAAGTGCTGCATGAGGCCAACCCCTTACAGGCACATGCGGATAACCGCCAGCACCATAGGCAGACCGTATATCTGGAAGGGAAGCCTATGCAGGGGCTCCGAGACTCGGGAGCCACTATCACCCTGGTGCAAAGCCATTTGGTTTCGGACAAGGCCAAGCTGAATAAGACTGTGGCTGTCAGGGTTGCAGGGGGAGCCGTGTATCGGCTAGACACAGCCAGGGTACATTTGCATTGGGGTGCGGGGTTCGGGAATGTGGAAGTGGGACTAATGCCGCAATTACCTGCTGAGGTGGTCCTGGGGAATGATCTGGGCAAACTCACCTCCGCATTTGAACCACAAACTACTGAAGAAGCACACCCAGTAGTCACCAGGCAACAGGCCCGCACCCAACAAAACAACGCACTGCCGGAGGTCCAGGTAAGAAATTCCTCCCCTTCCCTAGACTGTATCCCTTGGGCCCCTCCTGACGAGTTTGTAGCCGAGGTAATCACTGACCCTACCTTACAGGTATACCGAGACAAGGTCACCTCTATCCAACCGGGGGCAGAGGGGGAAAGATTTGTATGGGACAGACAGCTATTGTACCGGGAAACAAGTAAACAGATAGATGGGTCAGACCCCATTGCTACAAGGCAGCTGGTGGTACCTCAGAGGTACCGAACCGAATTACTCCAGATAGCGCACGATATTCCGCTATCCGGACATTTGGGGGTCAGCCGTACCAGATATCGATTGACCCAAAGTTTCTTCTGGCCAGGGATTAGCCAGGAGGTACGCAGGTACTGTAATACCTGCGACACGTGCCAGAGGGTGGGAAAGAGGGGGGATAAACGTAAGGCGAGGCTGCACCCCCTACCCATAATTGAAGAACCCTTTCATAGGGTTGCCGTAGATATTGTAGGCCCCTTCCGGAAACCTAGCCCCTCGGGCAAACGGTACATCCTGACCGTAGTGGACTATGCCACTCGCTACCCCGAGGCGGTAGCTTTAACGAATATACATGCAGAGACGGTGGCTGAGGCGCTGATGCAGATTTTCTCCCGGATGGGGTTACCCAGGGAGATCATCTCGGATCAGGGCACTCAGTTCACGGCAGAGGTTACCCAACAACTCTGGAAGTTCTGCAAAATTAAGCCTATAATTAGTGCTCCGTACCACCCCCAGACTAATGGGCTCTGCGAACGGTTCAATGGCACCTTAAAACAGATGCTCCGAACCTTCGCCGAGACTCACCGAGACTGGGAAAAATTCCTGCCGCACTTACTGTTTGCTTACAGGGAGGTGCCGCAGGAATCTACAGGATTTTCCCCCTTTGAACTGCTGTTTGGGAGGAGGGTAAGGGGACCCCTAGACTTGATTAGAGAGCACTGGGAGGGAGACCGTAGCGTGGACGGTACCCCTATTGTACCATATGTGTTGGCCCTCCGAGATCGCCTGGAAGCACTCACCAAGACGGTAAAGGAAAACCTACAGGCAGCTCAGACGCGTCAGCGCACCTGGTACGATAGGGGCGCCAGGGACCGCAGCTTTCAGGTCGGACAGAATGTTTTAATTTTAAAACCTGTCCGACACGATAAGCTACAGGCCGCCTGGCAAGGCCCTTATAAAGTGGTAGAACAACGATGTGACACCACGTATATAATTGGCCACTGCGCAGGGAATGGGGGGCGACGCATGATCCATGTGAACATGCTGAAACCTTACCAGGAGCGTTCAGAGGAGGTGACAGCTATCTGCGCCCCCACCTCTGAAGAGAGCGACAGCCTACCCCTCCCCGATCTGTTAGAAGATGGACAGCTGGCTGGGGATTTAGGAGCAGTTGTATTGGGGGATCGGTTGAGCCCACAGGAGCGTATCGAGGTACAACAACTCCTGCAGGAAAAGCAGGAGACCTTTTCTAATGTACCTGGATACACCCCTCTGGCCACCCACCGAGTAGACACCCCCGGTCAACTTCCCATGCGCCAGACCCCATACCGCATCCCTGAAGCGGTCCGGGAGAATATGCGCAAAGAGATTGAGGAGATGATACAGTTAGGAGTGATTGAGCCCTCAGATAGTCCCTGGGCATCTCCAGTGGTCCTCGTACCAAAGCGGGACGGCACGACCCGCTTTTGCGTGGACTACAGGAGACTGAATGAGAAGACCGTATCCGACGCATACCCGATGCCTAGGATCGATGAATTACTAGACCGGATGGCCAGGGGACAATACCTTACCACGATTGATCTGTGCAAAGGGTATTGGCAGATTCCCTTAGCCCCGGAAGCCATCCCTAAGTCCGCCTTTGTCACCCCATTCGGCCTGTACCAATTTAAGGTCATGCCGTTTGGGATGAAAAACGCGCCGGCTACCTTCCAGCGGATGGTGGACCGCCTCCTAGATGGGTTCCAAGACTATACCTGCGCATATCTCGATGATATTGCCATATTTAGCGATACCTGGCAGGAACACTTGGCCCATATAGGAGCGGTTCTAGACAGGATCCGGGAGGCTGGTTTGACCCTAAAACCAGCTAAATGTAGTATTGGGATGGCCGAGGTACAGTACCTGGGCCACAGAGTGGGCTGTGGTAAGCAGAAGCCGGAACCCGCCAAAGTAGTTGCAGTATCACAGTGGCCTACCCCGACAACTAAAACCCAGGTGTTAGCCTTCCTAGGGACAGCAGGGTATTACCGGAAATTTGTCCCCAATTATAGTGCCCTGGCCAAACCCCTCACGGACCTGACACGTAAAAACCTTCCCCGCCAAGTAACCTGGACCCCGGAGTGTGAGCAGGCATTCCAACACTTGAAAGATGCACTTGTTAATGCCCCTGTCTTGGCCGCTCCCAATCCAACTAAACGTTTTCTTGTTCACACAGACGCTTCTATGTTTGGATTGGGGGCAGTATTGAGCCAAGTCGGGGCCGATGGCGGAGAACATCCCGTGGCTTACATCAGTCGCAAACTTTTACCCCGGGAAGTAAGCTACGCCGCCATCGAGAAGGAATGCCTGGCTGTGGTGTGGGCCTTGAAGAAATTGCAACCCTACTTGTACGGACAGGCTTTTTCGCTGCTCACGGATCACAACCCGTTAGTCTGGCTGAACCGGGTGGCTGGGGACAATGCCAGGCTGCTGCGCTGGAGTTTGGCGCTGCAGCCTTTTGACTTTAACATTCAATACCGCCCGGGTAAGCAAAATGGAAACGCCGACGGGTTGTCGCGACAAACTGATCTGGAGAAATGATCCGTGAGCACCCCGGTCATCCCCAAGCCGATCCGTGTGGGATCAGACTGTGTATGCCGGCTTGTGGGCAAGGGGGAGCAGTGTAGCGGAATGCAGTGAGCCTGTCCTGCAAAATGCCGGTGTGACTGTGTTTGTATATGTTTTCCCTATGTTGAAATTGCTATTCGTGTGTGTATTATGTGAATTGTATGGTATTCGGTAGTTTCCATCCGTACTATATACTTATGGAAACTACCGAACGGAGGGACCACCCCAGAGAGAAGTGTGCCGGCTATTAAAGTTCACATTCCTTCCAACCGCAAGTTAACCGGCTCATTAGCATTGTATCTGGGTGGCCGCCATTCGGCATGCGTACACGTGGCGGCGGCCATCTTACGCATGAAAATCCCAGCGGTGTTTGGTCGTCGAGTGCCTGGAACTCAAATCGGACACTCAAACAACCAAACACCGCTGAGACCTCCAGAGCTCCGTAACTGCCGAACGGAGAAACATAACGAATCCCCATTCGGTAGTAATAAAGTACCAAATGAGGGAATCACTATCTAGGTGAATGTAAATGTGGATGGCAATTATAAATGCCTGTTTTAACTGCCGAACGGAGACCGACCGCAGGGCCCATTCTCGTGGAACCCTTTTCGGATACCAACTCGTGTGCGGTCGGTCAAACTTCCCCTGCCTGTAACTACCGAACCCCTGGTCCGATCTGGGTGAATTTTGGATATTATATTCACCCAGATCAGGGCTACCTAGCGGTACCCTGATATTAAGGATATGTGATGGTTTAGGGGTACATCCAAGTTTGGGGTAAAGTACTGTACAACTTAAGGGGATTATGACTCACTCTGAGGGGAGGAGATGTGTGGGAGGTAACAAGAATGGTATTGGTTACTGTCATAATTACTGTAGTTCCCTCCCTTGCATGGGAGCAGGCTTTATAAGAAACCTTGGAATAAACGATTGTCAGTTCTACTCCTGAAACTGTGTGTCGTCCAGTTATTGGGAGTGCTGTGGGGATTTCGCTGAACCTTTTTACCTGCTGGAAACTCTGCTGTGGATTTACTAATGACTTGTTCCTGAGCCTCCCTTGGATCTAAAGTGGAGAATAGCTGCGAGAAATCAGCTCTCCGCTACAAGGGAGTTTATTGCTATGGAGCTCTGTGATACATTTATACACACTGCCTGTAACAGGGAGTGTATTACTGTGGGGCTCTGTGATACATTTATACACACTGCCTGTAACAGGGAGTTTATTGCTATGGAGCTCTGTGATACATTTATACACACTGCCTGTAACAGGGAGTTTATTGCTATGGAGCTCTGTGATACATTTATACACACTGCCTGTAACCGGGAGTTTATTGCTGTGGAGCTCTGCGATACATTTATACACACTGCCTGTAACAGGGAGCTTTATTGCTGTGGAGCTCTGTGATACATTTATACACACTGCCTGTAACAGGGAGCTTTATTGCTGTGGAGCTCTGTGATACATTTATACACACTGCCTGTAACAGGGAGTTTATTGCTGTGGAGCTCTGTGATACATTAATACACACTGCCTGTAACAGGGAGTTTATTGACGTGGAGCTCTGTTAATATCAGTGCAGGATTCCTGTAAAAGGGAGTTTAATTGATATATAGCACAATGAAACACACACCCTACATACAGCTGTGAGTTTTATTGCTATGGAGCTCTATGAGACCCTCCTAAACAATGCACATTACTGTGAGTTATATTGTTGTGAAGCCCTGTGATGACATTTTAGACACAGCCCATTACTGTGAGTTTTATTGGTGTGGAGCTCTGTGATATAATAATACATAGGACCCATTACTGTGAGTTTTGTAGCTGTGGAGCTCTGTGATATAATAATACATAGGACCCATTACTGTGAGTTTTGTAGCTGTGGAGCTCTGTGATATAATAATACATAGGACCCGTTACTGTGAGTTTTGTAGCTGTGGAGCTCTGTGATATAATAATACATAGGACCCATTACTGTGAGTTTTATTGGTGTGGAGCTCTGTGATATAATAATACATAGGACCCGTTACTGTGAGTTTTGTAGCTGTGGAGCTCTGTGATATAATAATACATAGGACCCGTTACTGTGAGTTTTGTAGCTGTGGAGCTCTGTGATATAATAATACATAGGACCCATTACTGTGAGTTTTATTGCTGTGGAGCTCTGTGATATAATACATAGGACCCATTACTGTGAGTTTTGTAGCTGTGGAGCTCTGTGATATAATAATACATAGGACCCGTTACTGTGAGTTTTGTAGCTGTGGAGCTCTGTGATATAATAATACATAGGACCCATTACTGTGAGTTTTGTAGCTGTGGAGCTCTGTGATATAATAATACATAGGACCCGTTACTGTGAGTTTTGTAGCTGTGGAGCTCTGTGATATAATAATACATAGGACCCGTTACTGTGAGTTTTGTAGCTGTGGAGCTCTGTGATATAATAATACATAGGACCCATTACTGTGAGTTTTGTAGCTGTGGAGCTCTGTGATATAATAATACATAGGACCCGTTACTGTGAGTTTTGTAGCTGTGGAGCTCTGTGATAGCCATAAGAGGATCAGGGGGTTTGGATTTAAAGAGATACTGACCTCATTAAGAGTTTTTAATACAGAGAATCCCACTTACCTCCAGTTGTGGGGGACGCTGACGCGGGGTATACTGCCAGTAAATCCCACTCAGAATATTCTCATTTTATCCAGCAGTGTTTCCTATGGCCGGGAGAGATTTGTTGATGGTTGCCAATGGTAACAGGAGTGATTGAAGTTTACAATGGGGGTGGGGCAGTTTTGTGACCATGGGATCCATTGTCTTTCCTACTCTGTGTGTCAACAATGTAACCCTTTCAGTGTCAGGGGGCTGAGAATCCTGTACTGAATGGGTTAACCCTTCTAACAATTCAACTATTCCTAGTTAACAATACAGTGTATAAACCCCAAACCTTCCACTAAGATACAAACGTTATAACCATAAAAAGAGGCTCATTCTACCCTCGGATGTTTTATTAACTAAAGTGGGAATGGTGAGGAAGGGAGCAGGCAGCGGCAAAATTCAGGCCAAAAAATAGCTAAATTAGAAAAATAAAACACAATTCCAGCCCAAAATCTCCCAATTCCTCTCAATTCCCAGTTTAGTAAATAGACTCTTCCGACAGAGTTTAGATTTCCTTCTAGATACAGGGTTACTCACTAAAATGACAATTGTCGGGAATTCAAAGTGAGTTTTACATTTAGGCCAAAATCGGTGAATTGGAAGATTCTCTGCTGGGCTTCCAGTTCTCATATTTTGACTTTAAGTTTGAGTCTCTCGCGGTAATTCCATGCTCAATCACAGAAAATGTATTCATTTCATTTCTTTACTTTATCCTTAAACGTACATGTTTTGGGGTGTTAATCGGTGAGACAATTCCTATAATCAGTGTATTCCCGGAAGCCAAGCTTCTCAAAGTCTCTGGGGAAAACGAGGGAATCTGATAACAGAGTTTAGCAAACCGGTGATACCTTGTATCCTAAACATGAAACCCCAAACAGGTAGAGACAGACAGAACCCACAAACCACAAACGCTTTCCCTGTAAATCAATGCGTTTTGCCAAATCCGACGCTGGTTACACACGGGAGATACATTTAGACACGTTTAGTTGGATGTGATAAACAGTAATTAAGGAGAAAATTGCGTATTCTTTATTTACCCACTTGTTTAGTCTCAAAATGCAGACAATCAAATGAACCCTTTAGAGACAAGAAGCCAATCTATGTATCCAGCTCAACGATATGTCACATTTTACTGCACAACATCAGCGCAACATCAGCGAGGCTGCTTTCAAAGCTGGACGCTGTTACTTTATGCTCTAGAACAGGGGTAGGCAACCTTTTAGCAGCACTGTGCCGATATAGGATTGTCCCGTAGCGTGCCGATCCTCAGGCCCGTCGCTACCAGGCAAGCAAACCAAGCAATTGCTTGGGGCCCCGAGCTGGCCTGGGCCCCAAAGCAGGGCCGGCGCTTCCTATAAGGCTGCAGCTGCCTGAGGAGAAGGGGAGATGAGGAGAACACGTGGAGTGGGAGGTGAGGAGAAGGGGAGATGAGGAGAACACAGGGGGGGGGGTTGAGGAGAAGGGGAGATTAGGAGAACACAGGGAGTGGGGGGTGAGGAGAAGGGGAGGTGAGGAGAACACAGGGAGGGGGTGAGGAGAACACGGAGCGGGTGAGGAAAAGGGAGATGAGGAGAACACGGGGGGGGGTGAGGAGAAGGGGAGATGAGGAGAACACAGGGAGGGGGTGAGGAGAAGGGGAGATGAGGAGAACACAGGGAGGGGGGTGAGGAGAACACAGGGAGGGGGGTGAGGAGAACACAGGGAGGGGGTTGAGGAGAACACAGGGAGGGGGTTGAGGAGAACACAGGGAGGGGGGTGAGGAGAACACAGGGAGGGGGGTGAGGAGAACACAGGGAGTGGGAGGTGAGGAGAATGGGAGATGAGGAGAACACAGGGAGGGCAAGGTGAGGAGAAGGGGAGATGAGGAGAACACAGGGAGGGCGAGGTGAGGAGAAGGGGAGATGAGGAGAACACGGAGGGCGAGGTGAGGAGAAGGGGAGATGAGGAGAACACAGGGAGGGGGAGGTGAGGAGAAGGGGAGATGAGGAGAACACAGGGAGGGGGGTGAGGAGAACACAGGGAGGGGGTGAGGAGAACACAGGGAGGGGGTGAGGAGAACACAGGGAGGGGGGTGAGGAGAACACAGGGAGGGGGTGAGGAGAACACAGGGAGGGGGTGAGGAGAACACAGGGAGGGGGGTGAGGAGAACACAGGGAGGGGGGTGAGGAGAACACAGGGAGGGGGGTGAGGAGAACACAGGGAGAGGGTGAGGAGAACACAGGGAGGGGGAGGTGAGTAAAGGGGAGATGAGGAGAACACAGGGAGGGCGAGGTGAGGAGAAGGGGAGATGAGGAGAACACAGGGAGGGGGTGAGGAGAACACAGGGAGGGGGGTGAGGAGAACACAGGGAGGGGGGTGAGGAGAACACAGGGAGGGGGTGAGGAGAACACAGGGAGGGGGGTGAGGAGAACACAGGGAGGGGGTGAGGAGAACACAGGGAGGGGGTGAGGAGAACACAGGGAGAGGGTGAGGAGAACACAGGGAGGGGGAGGTGAGGAGAAGGGGAGATGAGGAGAACACAGGGAGGGGGTGAGGAGAACACAGGGAGGGGGGGGTGAGGAGAACACAGGGAGGGGGGTGAGGAGAACACAGGGAGGGGGGTGAGGAGAACACAGGGAGAGGGTGAGGAGAACACAGGGAGGGGGAGGTGAGTAAAGGGAGATGAGGAGAACACAGGGAGGGGGAGGTGAGGAGAATGGGAGATGAGGAGAACACAGGGAGGGCGAGGTGAGGAGAAGGGGAGATGAGGAGAACACAGGGAGGGGGAGGTGAGGAGAAGGGGAGATGAGGAGAACACAGGGAGGGGGAGATGAGGAGAACATGTGCATGTATGAGCTATTATATTGTATATGTTCATTAGTAGTTTATGGTATCGTGTATGATACATATGAATGTGGGCTGTGTATGAGGGCTGCTTGTGGAATTGTGTGTGGGTGGATATGTCACATTGTGTGTTTGGTAGTGTGTGGGGGCTGTTTGGGGTTTGGCATGTGAGAGGCTGCATGTGGGATTGTGTGCATGTATGTGGATTGTTAGTGGTGTTGCGTTTGTGGGGATTGTGTGTATGTTTGCTTGTGGGCTGTTCGTATTATTTGTATGAAGGGAGGCTTATTCTGCAGGTCTGTGTATATCTAGCAGTGTGGGTGGCTTCCCTGGGTTCCAGTGGGGACCAGCCTGGGCAGGTACAGGTCAAGGACAGGAGCTGCAACATCAGCTGTGGGCTGCTCTACTACAGTGTGGATTCCCATTCACAAGTGCAGGGAGGAAGTGATCTGAGATCACTTCCTCTAAGTGCTGCAATGCATAAATTGAGGATTGTCCTTCACCACCTTTTCGTATTAGCAGATATCTGAAGTTTCACTGAGACTCCTGAGAGGCCAGACCCTGTTTGGCTCTAGCAGCCTTGAGTGCCGTGGAAAGACACCTCGAGTGCCGTGCATGGCACTAGTGCCGTAGGTTGCCTACCCCTGCTCTAGAACATCCACTAGAGGTGCTTTCTGAGTCAGTGCCGCACAGTTTGCAGAACCTTCGTTAGTCTCCACGCTCTGCATGGATATGCTTACTGCTCCGCATAAAGATGTATTGATTCAATGCATCTGTATGAGGAGAGGATGATTGGCGGAGCTTTTTGCTGCGCTTGCAAAATAGCCTCCCAATACTTTCCTATGGGTGAGCATTGGATTGGCTGAGATCACCAAGAGTGATTATCTCAGTCATGGAGGCGGGGCCAGCTGCAGTATAACCAGCGCCGCATGGGAAAACGATTAGTAAAAAACAGCTTTCTCATACAATCGGAAGGGGGCAGATCACCTAAATAGTTCCATATTTGTATTCCTAACACTATAGTGTTCCTTTAAGGCCCAATAACCTCAACTGAAACCCTGGGGAATCTTTTCAGTTTGGCTATTTTAAATCATAAACTAACCAACCCCCTCATCCTTGCCAAAGATGGTAGCTCAGCGATAAGATCCTGTAATATATTTATATATAACTGCACACAGTGGGATGGCCAGGCATCACTATATGTTAAATCAAAGCAGTAGCATTAGATATATAGTATATATACGGTTACAATCTCTACTTTATATATATCAGTGGTAGTCAACCTTTTTCTACCTACCGCCCACTAATGCATCTTTTTGGTTGAAAAAATTTCCTTACCGCCCACCAGTTTTCGCGCAAATGCGGAATATTTTTAAGAAAGGAGGCTGTTTTAAAAAAAATAAATGTACGTACATTTATCTTTTTATTTCTACTTAATGCAGGTTTATAAGGTTTTTAATAGTGTTGTCGCGAACCCGAAATTTTCGGTTCGCGAACGGCGAGCGCGAACTTCCGCAAATGTTCGCGAACCGGCGAACCGCGCGAACCGCCATTGACTTCAATGGGCAGGCGAATTTTAAAACCAACAGGGACTCTTTCTGGCCACAAAAGTGATGGAAAAGTTGTTTCAAGGGGACTAACACCTGGACTGTGGCATGCCGGAGGGGGATCCATGGCAAAACTCCCATGGAAAATTACACAGTTGATGCAGAGTCTGCTTTTAATCCATAAAGGGCAGAAATCACCTAACATTGACACCTGTCCTCAAAGCCCCTGATACACACTGACACAGAGCAGAATAGAGACTGTTCCCCGTCCTCAGAGACCATGATACACACTGACACAGAGCAGAATAGAGACTGTTACCCCTACATAGGGTCACTTGGCAGATATGGCGGGGTCGTGGGAGGGGGAGGATGACTTTCACCTCTTCCCCTGTTAGATTCCCGTTGTGCTGTGACATCACCCTTATACGCTGTGTAAAGCATACTATTTAATTTGATCAGCACGGCCACTTGAGTTTTTATAGTTTTCACGCTGCTTGTAGTTTATATATGGTTCACAAAAATCAAACAAACGATAAAGTAAACGTGTAAGGATTCAGAATATTCTTTCAAACCCTTACACATTGTGTGTACGTATTTTTTGTCTTAAGTTTGTGGCTTTAAAGAGGTTTACGTTGTTTCTATGATGTGCATAACATGTTCTTGTAAATGTTTGTTAATTTTTTCCTGGAATTGTAATTTTTCAATCTGAATAAAGATAGTCAAATCCCTGATACACACTGACACAGAGCAGAATAGGGACTGTTCCCCCTACATAGGGTCACTTGGCAGATATGGATTGACACCTATCCTAATGATCCCTGATACACACTTACACAGAGCAGAATAGAGACTGTTCCCCCTACATAGGGTCACTTGGCAGATATGGATTGACACCTGTCCTCAAAACCCCTGATACACACTGACATAGAGCAGAATAGGGACTGTTCCCCCTACATAGGGTCACTTGGCAGATATGGATTGACACCTATCCTAATGATCCCTGATACACACTTACACAGAGCAGAATAGAGACTGTTCCCCCTACATAGGGTCACTTGGCAGATATGGATTGACACCTGTCCTCAAAACCCCTGATACACACTGACACAGAGCAGAATAGGGACTGTTCCTCCTACATAGGGTCACTTGGCAGATATGGATTGACACCTGTCCTCAAAACCCCTGATACACACTGACACAGAGCAGAATAGGGACTGTTCCCCCTACATAGGGTCACTTGGCAGATATGGATTGACACCTGTCCTCAAAACCCCTGATACACACTGACACAGAGCAGAATAGGGACTGTTCCCCTACATAGGGTCACTTGGCAGATATGGATTGACACCTGTCCTCAAAACCCCTGATACACAGAGCAGAATAGAGACTGTTCCCTGGCCACAGAGACCATGATACACACTGACACAGAGCAGAATAGAGACTGTTCATCGTCCACAGAGACCATGATACACACTGACACAGAGCAGAATAGGGACTGTTCCCCCTACATAGGGTCACTTGGCAGATATGGATTGACACCTGTCCTTAAAACCCCTGATACACACTGACACAGAGCAGAATAGGGACTGTTCCTCCTACATAGGGTCACTTGGCAGATATGGATTGACACCTGTCCTCAAAACCCCTGATACACACTGACACAGAGCAGAATAGAGACTGTTCCCCGTCCACAGAGACCATGATACACACTGACACAGAGCAGAATAAGGGTAACAGTCCCCCTACATAGGGTCACTTGGCAGGTATGGATTGACACCTGTCCTCAAAGCCCATGATACACACTGGGGGGAGCTACTGTCCTCCCCAACCCCTGCGCGGTGGGTGGGGGCCATAAATCACAATGGGGGGACCTACTGTCCTCCCCCCCTCGGCCCCCACCCCTGCGCGGTGGGTGGGGGCCATAAATCACAATGGGGGGGCCTACTTTCCTCCCCCCCGGCCCCCATCCCTGCGCGGTGGGTGGGGGGCATAAATCACAATGGGACGGACCTACTGATAGGAGTGGAGTATTGTTCATATCAGTTTAATACCTTCCGCGTCTCCTATCAGTGGACGTGTAAATGGCAGAGATTTTTAATTGTTGAATCACCTCCCCTTTTTAGGCCAAGGTGGGAAGATGCTTAGACCACTGGTATATTGGTGCCATCTTGGAGGATTTTTTTTGGTTTGGTTTTTGAAGCCACAGTGCTGCACCAGTGGGCCTAAAAATTAGGCATGTACACATGCCTGAAAAATTTGGTATTGTTGCAGCCGCTGCTGTAGCAGCGGCCAGAAAAATTGATGTTTGTTTCACAGGCAGAAAGTGCCCTAAAACATGGCGGCTTGAACCCTAGTTGGTGGCGGATAAGTCACGCAAGTCAAACATCATTCAGAGCTAAAATACAGCAGCGTGTGGATCATTTTTAGCCCAAGGCAGCTCATCTCATCAGGCCTTTTTTAAGCGAATGTATCGCCCAGTGTCAGTCCCTTCGGGATCCATCCCTCATTCATCTTAATAAAGGTGAGGTAATCTAGACTTTTTTGACCTAGGCGACTTCTCTTCTCAGTGACAATACCTCCTGCTGCACTGAAGGTCCTTTCTGACAGGACACTTGAAGCGGGGCAGGCCAGAAGTTCTATCGCAAATTGGGATAGCTCAGGCCACAGGTCAAGCCTGCACACTCAGTAGTCAAGGGGTTCATCGCTCCTCAGAGTGTCGATATCTGCAGTTAAGGCGAGGTAGTCTGCTACCTGTCGGTCGAGTCGCTCTCTGAGGGTGGATCCCGAAGGGCTGTGGCGATGCATAGGACTTAAAAAGGTCCGCATGTCCTTCATCAACAACACGTCTTTAAAGCGTCCTGTCCTTGCCGGCGTGGTCGTGGGAGGAGGAGGAGGAGGATGACTTCCACCTCTGCCCCTGTTAGATTCCCGTTGTGCTGTGACATCACCCTTATACGCTGTGTAAAGCATACTTTTTAATTTATTTTGCAAACGCTGCATCCTTTCCGACTTGTTGTAATTCGGTAACATTTCCGCCACTTTCTGCTTATACCGGGGGTCTAGTAGCGTGGACACCCAGTACAGGTCATTCTCCTTCAGCCTTTTTATACGAGGGTCCCTCAACAGGCAGGACAGCATGAAAGACCCCATTTGCACAAGGTTGGATGCCGAGCTACTCATTTCCCGTTCCTCCTCCTCACTGATGTCATTGAAGGTATGTTCTTCCCCCCAGCCACGTACAACACCACGGGTACCAGATAGGTGACAACGAGCACCCTGGGTCCTCCTCTGACTCCTCTTCCTCACAATCCTCTTCCAGCGTTGCCGCAGGTCCAGCAAGCGATGCTGATAAGGCTGTTTCTGGTGGTGATGGTGACCACAACTCTTCCTCTTCACGCTCATCTACAGCCTGATCCAGCACTCTTCGCAGGGCACGCTCCAGGAAGAAAACAAATGGTATGATGTCGCTGATGGTGCCTTCGTTGCGACTGACTAGGTTTGTCACCTCCTCAAAAGGACGCATGAGCCTACAGGCATTGCGCATGAGCGTCCAGTAACGTGGCAAAAAAATTCCCAGCTCCCCAGAGGCTGTCCTAGCACCCCGGTCATACAAATATTCATTAACAGCTTTTTCTTGTTGGAGCAGGCGGTCGAACATTAGGAGTGTTGAATTCCAACGTGTAGGGCTGTCGCAAATCAAGCGCCTCACTGGCATGTTGTTTCGCCGCTGGATATCGGCAAAGTGAGCCATGGCCGTGTAGGAACGCCTGAAATGGCCACACACCTTCCTGGCCTGCTTCAGGACGTCCTGTAAGCCTGTGTACTTATGCACAAAGCGTTGTACGATCAGATTACACACATGTGCCATGCACGGCACATGTGTCAACTTGCCCAACTTCAATGCCGCTATAAATTTTTTTCCGTTGTCACACACCACTTTGCCGATATCCAGTTGCTGCGGAGTCAGCCACTTTTCCACCTGTGCGTTCAGGGCGGACAGGAGTGCTTGTCCGGTGTGACTCTCTGCTTTCAAGTCAAACCCAAGACGGCGTGACACTGCCGTATCCGGGATGTGAAATAGTACCTGGGGAGCTGGGGGGGTGCCGTTGATGTGGAGCAAGAAGCAGCGGCACAAGAGGACTCAGCCGAGGAGGTTATGGAAGAGGATGGAGTAGGAGGAGTAGAGGAGGTGGCAGCAGGACTGCCTGCAATTCGTGGCGGTGTCACCAACTCCTCTGCAATGCCACGCATTCCTTGCTTGTCAGCCGTCAGCAGGTTTACCCAATGCGCAGTGTAGGTGATATACCTGCCCTGACCATGCTTTGCAGACCAGGTATCAGTGGTCAGATGGACCCTTGCCCCAACACTGTGTGCCAGACATGCCATGACTTCCTTTTGCACAATCGAGTACAAGTTGGGGATTGCCTTTTGTGAAAAGAAATTCCGGCCGGGTACCTTCCACTGCGGTGTCCCAATAGCTACAAATTTTTTGAACGCCTCAGACTCAACCAGATTGTATGGTAAAAGCTGGCGGGCTAATAGTTCGGACAAGCCAGCTGTCAGACGCTGGGCAAGGGGGTGACTTGGTGACATTGGCTTCTTACGCTCAAACATGTCCTTGACAGACACATGACTGTGGGCAGATGAGCGGGAACTGCTCAAGGCGGGAGACGGAGTGGCGGATGGTTGAGAGGGGGCAAGAAGGACAGCAGTGGTTGACGTGGCTGAAGATGCTGGACCAGGAGGAGGATGGCGGCTTAGAGTAGAGCTGCTTGTACTCATGTGTTGATCCCATAGGCGTTTGTGATGTGAGATCATGTGCCTACGCAAAGCAGTTGTACCTAGGTGGGTGTTGGACCTCCCACGACTCAGTTTCCTTTGGCACAGGTTGCAAATGGCATCGCTGTTGTCAGAGGCAGACACACAAAAAAAATGCCACACTGCTGAGCTCTGCAATGACGGCATTCTGGTGGTGGACACAGCATGCGTTGATTGGCGTGCTGTCGGGCTGACCCCGGGTGCCGATGCATGCTGTCTGACTGTGCCACTAGCTCCTTGCGACGACCCCCCCCTGCTTCCAACTCGTCTCCTCCTCCTCTCTGTCTCCCCATCTGAACTTTCGCCCTGTTCTTCTTCTTGCCGAGCGGGCACCCACGTGACATCCATGGACGCATCGTCATCATCAACCGCTTCGCTTGTATCTGACAATTCAGAAAAGGAAGCAGCAGCGGGTACAACATCATCATCATCACACCGTACCTCCATGTGTTTAATGCTGCCTGCCTGAGACATATCGCTGTTATCTACATCCTCTAGCAATAATGGTTGCGCATCACTCATTTCTTCAAACGGGTGTGTGAATAACTCCTCTGACATACCAAGTAAAGCGGCTGTGGTGCTAGTTTTGGTGGTGGCGGCAGGCGGGTGAGTGGTATCTTGAGAGGTGCCTGAAGCTAAGCTGGAGGAGGATGGTGCGTCAAGGTTCCGAGCGGAGGCTGTACAAGATTGGGTGTCCTGTGTTAGCCAGTCAACTATGTCCTCAGAACTTTTCAAGTTCAGGGTACGTGGCTTCTGAAAACTGGGCATTATTCTAGGGCAAAAGGGAATCACAGCACCACGACCACGACGGCCCCTGCGGGGTGGCCTGCCTCTGCCTGTCATTTTTTTTGGGATTAGTGGTACTATGCGTGCAAGCTACTGTGAGACCAGATATGATTGGCAATGTGAACTGTAACAGTTCTGCAGAGCACACACTGTAGGCCTGACACACCCGCTTGAAGACAAGTAACTGCTATTCAATCTATAACAGTGAAAAATAAATTTTGGTTTTAAAAGCACGCTATAGAGACACCAGATATGATTGGCAATGTGCACTGGAACAGTTCTGCAGAGCACACACTGTAGGCCTGAGACACCCGCTTGAAGACAAGTAACTGCTATTCAATCTATAACAGTGAAAAACTAATTTTGGTTTTAAAAGCACGCTATAGAGACACCAGATATGATTGGCAATGTGCACTGGAACAGTTCTGCAGAGCACACACTGTAGGCCTGAGACACCCGCTTGAAGACAAGTAACTGCTATTCAATCTATAACAGTGAAAAATAAATTTTGGTTTTAAAAGCACGCTATAGAGACACCAGATATGATTGGCAATGTGCACTGGAACAGTTCTGCAGAGCACACGCTGAAGGAAGGACTGACAGAGCCGCTTGAAGACAAGTAACTGCTATTCAATCTATAACAGTGAAAAATAAATTTTGGTTTTAAAAGCACGCTATAGAGACACCAGATATGATTGGCAATGTGCACTGGAACAGTTCTGGAGAGCACACGCTGAAGGAAGGACTGACAGAGCCGCTTGAAGGACACTGACTGGCTGCTATTAGCTTACACTAGAAACCTTTTTTCTTTGTAAAAGCACGCTATAGAGACACCAGATATGATTGGCAATGTGCACTTGAACAGTTCTGCAGAGCACACACTGTAGGCCTGACACACCCGCATGAAGACAAGTAACTGCTATTCAATCTATAACAGTGAAAAACAAATTTTGGTTTTAAAAGCACGCTATAGAGACACCAGATATGATTGGCAATGTGCACTGGAACAGTTCTGCAGAGCACACACTGTAGGCCTGAGACACCCGCTTGAAGACAAGTAACTGCTATTCAATCTATAAAAGTGAAAAACAAATTTTGGTTTTAAAAGCACGCTATAGAGACACCAGATATGATTGGCAATGTGCACTGGAACAGTTCTGGAGAGCACACGCTGAAGGAAGGACTGACAGAGCCACTTGAAGGACACTGACTGGCTGCTATTAGCTTACACTAGAAACCTTTTTTCTTTGTAAAAGCACGCTAAAGAGACACCAGATATGATTGGCAACTGTCAAAGCACGCTGGAACAGGTCTACAGAGCACACGCTGAAGTAGGCCTGACACCCAGACGCTTGCAGACAACTAACTGCTCTTCTATTACAGTGAAAAAAAATTATTTCTTTTAAATCTAAAGCTTAAGCTATTGTAAAAACAGATATGAGTGGTGGCACTGGGCAAGAGGGCACAGTATCCACTGTGAACCTCACACAGAAGCTGGCAGGCAGGCAACTGCTCTTCTATTACAGTGGAAACAAAATTTTGGTTGTAAAAGCACGCTATAGAGACACCAGATATGAGTGGCAACTGTCAAAGTACGCTGGCAGGGTTGTGCAGGGCACACGCTGAAGGAAGGCCTGACAGAGCCGCTTGAAGGACACTGACTGGCTGCTATTAGCTTACACTGGAAACCTTTTTTCTTTGTAAAAGCACGCTAAAGAGACACCAGATATGATTGGCAACTGTCAAAGCACGCTGGCACAGGTCTGCAGAGCACACGCTGAAGTAGGCCTGACACCCAGACGCTTGCAGACAACTAACTGATCTTCTATTACAGTGAAAAAAAATGATTTCTTTACAATCTAAAGCTTAAGCTATTGTTAAAACAGATATGAGTGGTGGCACTGACTGTGCAAATGGGCAAGGCATCCAACCTGACACAGAAGCTGGCAGGCAGGCAACTGCTCTTCTATTACAGTGAAAAAAAATGATTTCTTTAAAATCTAAAGCTTAAGCTATTGTTAAAACAGATATGAGTGGTGGCACTGACTGTGCAAATGGGCAAGGCATCCAACCTGACACAGAAGCTGGCAGGCAGGCAACTGCTCTTCTATTACAGTGAAAACAAATTATTTATTTAAAATCTAAAGCTTAACCAATTGTTAAAACAGATATGAGTGGTGGCACTGACTGTGCAAATGGGCAAGGCATCCAACCTGACACAGAAGCTGGCAGGCAGGCAACTGCTCTTCTATTACAGTGAAAACAAATTATTTATTTTAAATCTAAAGCTTAACCAATTGTTAAAACAGATATGAGTGGTGGCACTGGGCAAGTGGGCACAGTATCCAATGTGAACCTCACACAGAAGCTGGCAGGCAGGCAACTGCTCTTCTATTACAGTGAAAAAAAAATATTTATTTTAAATGTAAAGCTTAACCTATTGTTAAAACAGATATGAGTGGTGGCACTGGGCAAGTAGGCACAGTATCCAATGTGAACCTCACACAGAAGCTGGCAGGCAGGCACCTGCAATTACATTACACAGGAAAAAAAAAAAAAAAAAGCAGCCTGGTGTTATAGCCCTAAAAATGGCTTTTTGGGGTTTACAGCAGAGATCAGATGAGTCCTTCAGGATTGTAGTGGACACTGAATACCCTAGCCTAGCTATCAATTTCCCTATCTAATCAGCAGCAGCTAAACGTTCCCTCCTCTCACTAAGCATGCATCTTCCGAATGAATCGAAAATGGATGCTGGGAGGGAGGTTGGAGGGTGTGGAAGGGAGGGAGTGCTGCTTATTGGCTGGAATGTGTCTGCTGACCGAGAGGCACAGGGTCAAAGTTTGCCCAATGATGACGAATAGGGGGCGGATCGAACTGCGCATGTGTCCGCTCGCCGCGGCAAACGCGAACACGCTAAGTTCGCCGGGAACTGTTCGCCGGCGGACAGTTCGGTACATCACTAGTTTTTAACTTTATAAAGTTTAATGAGAAAACAATAAAGTAAATTGAAATTACCTTTACTAGTGATTAATGAGATCCCTGAGGTTGATGCTGCGAGACTAAATATTTGATATCGGGTTCAATTTTCGTAAGGAACAAACGAAGGTCTCTTTCAGTGATATTCAGACGACTTCTCTGTTTGCGCATAATATGATTTCTCATTTGTGCGGCAGCTCATCTCCTCTCCCTCCTCAATTCCCCTCCCCACCTTTTTTTCCCCTTTTTTTCTATTTTTTAACCTTCCTTATAGCAATGCCCAGTAGGAAGGCTGAGCTAGGTAGCCCACTATAACAGACAGGCACACATACAGACACACATACAAGACACACACACAAAGACACATACATACACACACACGACACATACAAGACACACACACATGTACAGACACACACACATACAGACACACATACACACATACAGACACACAAGACACACATACATACACACACAAAGACACAGACAGGCACACATACAAGACACACACACACACACACACATACAAGACACACACACACATACAAGACACACACACACGAGACACACACACACACACACACAAGACACACATAGGACACATACAGACACACAGACAGGCACACATACAGACACACAAGACACATACATACACACACAAAGACAGACAGGCACACAGACAGGCACACATACACACAAGACACATACATACAAACAGACAGGCACACATACAAACAAACAGACACACACAGACATGCACACACACATATAAGACATACATAGACACACACACATGCAGACACACATACAATGACACATACATACAAAGACAAGACACACATATATACAGACAGACACATACACACACACAAGACATACATACAAAGACACATACAGACAGACACACACACACACACACACACAAGACATACCTACAAAGACACACACACACAAACACACACACACACACAAACAAACACACACACATTATATTTAAGTCACCCTCCTGTTTCCTACCTTTAAGGTGCAGGAGGGTGACTTTCCCTGGGGTCCAGCGGTGGCTCAGGTGGATGGGAGTCAGAGTTCCCACTCTGACTCCCTGGTGTTCCTCCCGCGCGGCTCTCTGTTTTAGCTGGGAGGAGTGAACGGGAATCACTTCCTCCCAGCTCTGATGTCATCACAGGGGGCCCGGTCGCGCTGTTAAAGCGCCCAGTGCTGACCGGGCTCCCTTACAATCCGCATCCATCGGGTGGCCCTGACAGCATGGGCCACCCGATGGACACTTTGGAAGGCGGCTGGAGCCGCAAATGGTCACAGAGGTACCCAGTCGCACGGGTACCACCGGCTCGCACCCGTCCGCCCGCACTATCAACCTGGAAATCCCTACCGCCCACCTGGAATCCTGAAACGCCCACTAGTGGGTGGTAGGGACCAGGTTGACGAACCATGATATATATGATAACTTTAAAAAAAAATACGTCTTAATTAAGTGAGCAACCCAATTACCATTACTGGTATTGACTATCAGGGCAGTATAGCTATGGCCAATAGTATTGACTATCGGGGCAGTATAGCTATGGCCAATGGTATTGACTATCGGGGCAGTATAGCTATGGCCAATGGTATTGACTATCGGGGCAGTATAGCTATGGCCAATGGTATTGACTATGAGGCAGTATAGCTATGGCCAATGGTATTGACTATCGGGGCAATATAGCTATGGCCAATGGTATTGACTATCGGGGCAGTATAGCTATGGCCAATGGTATTGACTATCGGGGCAGTATAGCTATGGCCAATGGTATTGACTATGAGGCAGTATAGCTATGGCCAATGGTATTGACTATGAGGCAGTATAGCTATGGCCAATGGTATTGACTATCGGGGCAGTATAGCTATGGCCAATGGTATTGACTATGAGGCAGTATAGCTATGGCCAATGGTATTGACTATCGGGGCAATATAGCTATGGCCAATGGTATTGACTATCGGGGCAGTATAGCTATGGCCAATGGTATTGACTATCGGGGCAGTATAGCTATGGCCAATGGTATTGACTATGAGGCAGTATAGCTATGGCCAATGGTATTGACTATCGGGGCAGTATAGCTATGGCCAATGGTATTGACTATCGGGGCAGTATAGCTATGGCCAATGATATTGACTATCGGGGCAGTATAGCTATGGCCAATGGTATTGACTATCGGGGCAGTATAGCTATGGCCAATGGTATTGACTATCGGGGCAGTATAGCTATGGGCAATGGTATTGGCTATCGGGGCAGTATAGATATGGCCAATGATATTGACTATCGGGGCAGTATAGCTATGGCCAATGGTATTGACTATCGGGGCAGTATAGCTATGGCCAATGGTATTGACTATCGGGGCAGTATAGCTATGGCCAATGGTATTGACTATCGGGGCAGTATAGCTATGGCAAATGGTATTGACTATCAGGCAGTATAGCTATGGCCAATAGTATTGACTATCGGGGCAATATAGCTATGGCCAATGGTATTGACTATCAGGCAGTATAGCTATGGCCAATAGTATTGACTATCGGGGCAATATAGCTATGGCCAATGGTATTGACTATCGGGGCAGTATAGCTATAGCCAATGGTATTGACTATCGGGGCAGTATAGCTATGGCCAATGGTATTGACTATCGGGGCAGTATAGCTATGGCCAATGGTATTGACTATCAGGCAGTATAGCTATGGCCAATAGTATTGACTATCGGGGCAATATAGCTATGGCCAATGGTATTGACTATCGGGGCAGTATAGCTATGGCCAATGGTATTGACTATCGGGGCAGTATAGCTATGGCCAATGGTATTGACTATCGGGGCAGTATAGCTATGGCCAATGGTATTGACTATCGGGGCAGTATAGCTATGGCCAATGGTATTGACTATCAGGCAGTATAGCTATGGCCAATGGTATTGACTATTGGGGCAGTATAGCTATGGCCAATGATATTGACTATCGGGGCAGTATAGCTATGGCCAATGGTATTGACTATTGGGGCAGTATAGCTATGGCCAATGGTATTGACTATCGGGGCAGTATAGCTATGGTCAATGGTATTGACTATCAGGCAGTATAGCTATGGCCAATGGTATTGACTATCGGGGCAGTATAGCTATGGCCAATGGTATTGACTATCGGGGCAGTATAGCTATGGCCAATGGTATTGACTATCAGGCAGTATAGCTATGGCCAATGGTATTGACTATCGGGGCAGTATAGCTATGGCCAATGGTATTGACTATCGGGGCAGTATAGCTATGGCCAATGGTATTGACTATCGGGGCAGTATAGCTATGGCCAATGGTATTGACTATCGGGGCAGTATAGCTATGGCCAATGGTATTGACTATCAGGGCAGTATAGCTATGGCCAATGGTATTGACTATCGGGGCAGTATAGCTATGGCCAATGGTATTGACTATCAGGCAGTATAGCTATGGCCAATAGTATTGACTATCGGGGCAATATAGCTATGGCCAATGGTATTGACTATCGGGGCAGTATAGCTATAGCCAATGGTATTGACTATCGGGGCAGTATAGCTATGGCCAATGGTATTGACTATCGGGGCAGTATAGCTATGGCCAATGGTATTGACTATCAGGCAGTATAGCTATGGCCAATGGTATTGACTATCGGGGCAGTATAGCTATGGCCAATGGTATTGACTATCGGGGCAGTATAGCTATAGCCAATGGTATTGACTATCGGGGCAGTATAGCTATGGCCAATGGTATTGACTATCGGGGCAGTATAGCTATGGCCAATGGTTTTGACTATCGGGGCAGTATAGCTATGGCCAATGGTATTGACTATCGGGGCAGTATAGCTATGGCCAATGGTATTGACTATCGGGGCAGTATAGCTATGGCCAATGGTATTGACTATCAGGCAGTATAGCTATGGCCAATGGTATTGACTATTGGGGCAGTATAGCTATGGCCAATGATATTGACTATCGGGGCAGTATAGCTATGGCCAATGGTATTGACTATTGGGGCAGTATAGCTATGGCCAATGGTATTGACTATCGGGGCAGTATAGCTATGGTCAATGGTATTGACTATCAGGCAGTATAGCTATGGCCAATGGTATTGACTATCGGGGCAGTATAGCTATGGCCAATGGTATTGACTATCGGGGCAGTATAGCTATGGCCAATGGTATTGACTATCAGGCAGTATAGCTATGGCCAATGGTATTGACTATCGGGGCAGTATAGCTATGGCCAATGGTATTGACTATCGGGGCAGTATAGCTATGGCCAATGGTATTGACTATCGGGGCAGTATAGCTATGGCCAATGGTATTGACTATCGGGGCAGTATAGCTATGGCCAATGGTATTGACTATCAGGGCAGTATAGCTATGGCCAATAGTATTGACTATCGGGGCAGTATAGCTATGGCCAATGGTATTGACTATCAGGCAGTATAGCTGTGGCCAATGGTATTGACTATCAGGCAGTATAGCTATGGCCAATGGTATTGACTATCAGGCAGTATAGATATAGCCAATGGTATTGACTATTGGGGCAGTATAGCTGTGGCCAATGGTATTGACTATCAGGCAGTATAGCTATGTCCAATGGTATTGACTATCGGGGCAGTATAGCTATGGCCAATGGTATTGACTATCGGGGCAGTATAACTATGGCCAATGGTATTGAGTATCGGGGCAGTATAGCTATAGCCAATGGTATTGACAGGGTCAAAGTTTGCCCAATGATGACGAATAGGGGGCGGATCGAACTGCGCATGTGTCCGCTCGCCGCGGCAAACGCGAACACGCTAAGTTCGCCGGGAACTGTTCGCCGGCGGACAGTTCGGTACATCACTAGTTTTTAACTTTATAAAGTTTAATGAGAAAACAATAAAGTAAATTGAAATTACCTTTACTAGTGATTAATGAGATCCCTGAGGTTGATGCTGCGAGACTAAATATTTGATATCGGGTTCAATTTTCGTAAGGAACAAACGAAGGTCTCTTTCAGTGATATTCAGACGACTTCTCTGTTTGCGCATAATATGATTTCTCATTTGTGCGGCAGCTCATCTCCTCTCCCTCCTCAATTCCCCTCCCCACCTTTTTTTCCCCTTTTTTTCTATTTTTTAACCTTCCTTATAGCAATGCCCAGTAGGAAGGCTGAGCTAGGTAGCCCACTATAACAGACAGGCACACATACAGACACACATACAAGACACACACACAAAGACACATACATACACACACACGACACATACAAGACACACACACATGTACAGACACACACACATACAGACACACATACACACATACAGACACACAAGACACACATACATACACACACAAAGACACAGACAGGCACACATACAAGACACACACACACACACACACATACAAGACACACACACACATACAAGACACACACACACGAGACACACACACACACACACAAGACACACATAGGACACATACAGACACACAGACAGGCACACATACAGACACACAAGACACATACATACACACACAAAGACAGACAGGCACACAGACAGGCACACATACACACAAGACACATACATACAAACAGACAGGCACACATACAAACAAACAGACACACACAGACATGCACACACACATATAAGACATACATAGACACACACACATGCAGACACACATACAATGACACATACATACAAAGACAAGACACACATATATACAGACAGACACATACACACACACAAGACATACATACAAAGACACATACAGACAGACACACACACACACACACAAGACATACCTACAAAGACACACACACACAAACACACACACACACACAAACAAACACACACACATTATATTTAAGTCACCCTCCTGTTTCCTACCTTTAAGGTGCAGGAGGGTGACTTTCCCTGGGGTCCAGCGGTGGCTCAGGTGGATGGGAGTCAGAGTTCCCACTCTGACTCCCTGGTGTTCCTCCCGCGCGGCTCTCTGTTTTAGCTGGGAGGAGTGAACGGGAATCACTTCCTCCCAGCTCTGATGTCATCACAGGGGGCCCGGTCGCGCTGTTAAAGCGCCCAGTGCTGACCGGGCTCCCTTACAATCCGCATCCATCGGGTGGCCCTGACAGCATGGGCCACCCGATGGACACTTTGGAAGGCGGCTGGAGCCGCAAATGGTCACAGAGGTACCCAGTCGCACGGGTACCACCGGCTCGCACCCGTCCGCCCGCACTATCAACCTGGAAATCCCTACCGCCCACCTGGAATCCTGAAACGCCCACTAGTGGGTGGTAGGGACCAGGTTGACGAACCATGATATATATGATAACTTTAAAAAAAAATACGTCTTAATTAAGTGAGCAACCCAATTACCATTACTGGTATTGACTATCAGGGCAGTATAGCTATGGCCAATAGTATTGACTATCGGGGCAGTATAGCTATGGCCAATGGTATTGACTATCGGGGCAGTATAGCTATGGCCAATGGTATTGACTATCGGGGCAGTATAGCTATGGCCAATGGTATTGACTATCGGGGCAGTATAGCTATGGCCAATGGTATTGACTATGAGGCAGTATAGCTATGGCCAATGGTATTGACTATCGGGGCAATATAGCTATGGCCAATGGTATTGACTATCGGGGCAGTATAGCTATGGCCAATGGTATTGACTATCAGGGCAGTATAGCTATGGCCAATGGTATTGACTATGAGGCAGTATAGCTATGGCCAATGGTATTGACTATGAGGCAGTATAGCTATGGCCAATGGTATTGACTATCGGGGCAGTATAGCTATGGCCAATGGTATTGACTATGAGGCAGTATAGCTATGGCCAATGGTATTGACTATCGGGGCAATATAGCTATGGCCAATGGTATTGACTATCGGGGCAGTATAGCTATGGCCAATGGTATTGACTATCGGGGCAGTATAGCTATGGCCAATGGTATTGACTATGAGGCAGTATAGCTATGGCCAATGGTATTGACTATCGGGGCAGTATAGCTATGGCCAATGGTATTGACTATCGGGGCAGTATAGCTATGGCCAATGATATTGACTATCGGGGCAGTATAGCTATGGCCAATGGTATTGACTATCGGGGCAGTATAGCTATGGCCAATGGTATTGACTATCGGGGCAGTATAGCTATGGGCAATGGTATTGGCTATCGGGGCAGTATAGATATGGCCAATGATATTGACTATCGGGGCAGTATAGCTATGGCCAATGGTATTGACTATCGGGGCAGTATAGCTATGGCCAATGGTATTGACTATCGGGGCAGTATAGCTATGGCCAATGGTATTGACTATCGGGGCAGTATAGCTATGGCCAATGGTATTGACTATCAGGCAGTATAGCTATGGCCAATAGTATTGACTATCGGGGCAATATAGCTATGGCCAATGGTATTGACTATCAGGCAGTATAGCTATGGCCAATAGTATTGACTATCGGGGCAATATAGCTATGGCCAATGGTATTGACTATCGGGGCAGTATAGCTATAGCCAATGGTATTGACTATCGGGGCAGTATAGCTATGGCCAATGGTATTGACTATCGGGGCAGTATAGCTATGGCCAATGGTATTGACTATCAGGCAGTATAGCTATGGCCAATAGTATTGACTATCGGGGCAATATAGCTATGGCCAATGGTATTGACTATCGGGGCAGTATAGCTATGGCCAATGGTATTGACTATCGGGGCAGTATAGCTATGGCCAATGGTATTGACTATCGGGGCAGTATAGCTATGGCCAATGGTATTGACTATCGGGGCAGTATAGCTATGGCCAATGGTATTGACTATCAGGCAGTATAGCTATGGCCAATGGTATTGACTATTGGGGCAGTATAGCTATGGCCAATGATATTGACTATCGGGGCAGTATAGCTATGGCCAATGGTATTGACTATTGGGGCAGTATAGCTATGGCCAATGGTATTGACTATCGGGGCAGTATAGCTATGGTCAATGGTATTGACTATCAGGCAGTATAGCTATGGCCAATGGTATTGACTATCGGGGCAGTATAGCTATGGCCAATGGTATTGACTATCGGGGCAGTATAGCTATGGCCAATGGTATTGACTATCAGGCAGTATAGCTATGGCCAATGGTATTGACTATCGGGGCAGTATAGCTATGGCCAATGGTATTGACTATCGGGGCAGTATAGCTATGGCCAATGGTATTGACTATCGGGGCAGTATAGCTATGGCCAATGGTATTGACTATCGGGGCAGTATAGCTATGGCCAATGGTATTGACTATCAGGGCAGTATAGCTATGGCCAATGGTATTGACTATCGGGGCAGTATAGCTATGGCCAATGGTATTGACTATCAGGCAGTATAGCTATGGCCAATAGTATTGACTATCGGGGCAATATAGCTATGGCCAATGGTATTGACTATCGGGGCAGTATAGCTATAGCCAATGGTATTGACTATCGGGGCAGTATAGCTATGGCCAATGGTATTGACTATCGGGGCAGTATAGCTATGGCCAATGGTATTGACTATCAGGCAGTATAGCTATGGCCAATGGTATTGACTATCGGGGCAGTATAGCTATGGCCAATGGTATTGACTATCGGGGCAGTATAGCTATAGCCAATGGTATTGACTATCGGGGCAGTATAGCTATGGCCAATGGTATTGACTATCGGGGCAGTATAGCTATGGCCAATGGTATTGACTATCGGGGCAGTATAGCTATGGCCAATGGTATTGACTATCGGGGCAGTATAGCTATGGCCAATGGTATTGACTATCGGGGCAGTATAGCTATGGCCAATGGTATTGACTATCAGGCAGTATAGCTATGGCCAATGGTATTGACTATTGGGGCAGTATAGCTATGGCCAATGATATTGACTATCGGGGCAGTATAGCTATGGCCAATGGTATTGACTATTGGGGCAGTATAGCTATGGCCAATGGTATTGACTATCGGGGCAGTATAGCTATGGTCAATGGTATTGACTATCAGGCAGTATAGCTATGGCCAATGGTATTGACTATCGGGCAGTATAGCTATGGCCAATGGTATTGACTATCGGGGCAGTATAGCTATGGCCAATGGTATTGACTATCAGGCAGTATAGCTATGGCCAATGGTATTGACTATCGGGGCAGTATAGCTATGGCCAATGGTATTGACTATCGGGGCAGTATAGCTATGGCCAATGGTATTGACTATCGGGGCAGTATAGCTATGGCCAATGGTATTGACTATCGGGGCAGTATAGCTATGGCCAATGGTATTGACTATCAGGGCAGTATAGCTATGGCCAATAGTATTGACTATCGGGGCAGTATAGCTATGGCCAATGGTATTGACTATCAGGCAGTATAGCTGTGGCCAATGGTATTGACTATCAGGCAGTATAGCTATGGCCAATGGTATTGACTATCAGGCAGTATAGATATAGCCAATGGTATTGACTATTGGGGCAGTATAGCTGTGGCCAATGGTATTGACTATCAGGCAGTATAGCTATGTCCAATGGTATTGACTATCGGGGCAGTATAGCTATGGCCAATGGTATTGACTATCGGGGCAGTATAACTATGGCCAATGGTATTGAGTATCGGGGCAGTATAGCTATAGCCAATGGTATTGACAGGGTCAAAGTTTGCCCAATGATGACGAATAGGGGGCGGATCGAACTGCGCATGTGTCCGCTCGCCGCGGCAAACGCGAACACGCTAAGTTCGCCGGGAACTGTTCGCCGGCGGACAGTTCGGTACATCACTAGTTTTTAACTTTATAAAGTTTAATGAGAAAACAATAAAGTAAATTGAAATTACCTTTACTAGTGATTAATGAGATCCCTGAGGTTGATGCTGCGAGACTAAATATTTGATATCGGGTTCAATTTTCGTAAGGAACAAACGAAGGTCTCTTTCAGTGATATTCAGACGACTTCTCTGTTTGCGCATAATATGATTTCTCATTTGTGCGGCAGCTCATCTCCTCTCCCTCCTCAATTCCCCTCCCCACCTTTTTTTCCCCTTTTTTTCTATTTTTTAACCTTCCTTATAGCAATGCCCAGTAGGAAGGCTGAGCTAGGTAGCCCACTATAACAGACAGGCACACATACAGACACACATACAAGACACACACACAAAGACACATACATACACACACACGACACATACAAGACACACACACATGTACAGACACACACACATACAGACACACATACACACATACAGACACACAAGACACACATACATACACACACAAAGACACAGACAGGCACACATACAAGACACACACACACACACACACATACAAGACACACACACACATACAAGACACACACACACGAGACACACACACACACACACACAAGACACACATAGGACACATACAGACACACAGACAGGCACACATACAGACACACAAGACACATACATACACACACAAAGACAGACAGGCACACATACACACAAGACACATACATACAAACAGACAGGCACACATACAAACAAACAGACACACACAGACATGCACACACACATATAAGACATACATAGACACACACACATGCAGACACACATACAATGACACATACATACAAAGACAAGACACACATATATACAGACAGACACATACACACACACAAGACATACATACAAAGACACATACAGACAGACACACACACACACACACAAGACATACCTACAAAGACACACACACACAAACACACACACACACACAAACAAACACACACACATTATATTTAAGTCACCCTCCTGTTTCCTACCTTTAAGGTGCAGGAGGGTGACTTTCCCTGGGGTCCAGCGGTGGCTCAGGTGGATGGGAGTCAGAGTTCCCACTCTGACTCCCTGGTGTTCCTCCCGCGCGGCTCTCTGTTTTAGCTGGGAGGAGTGAACGGGAATCACTTCCTCCCAGCTCTGATGTCATCACAGGGGGCCCGGTCGCGCTGTTAAAGCGCCCAGTGCTGACCGGGCTCCCTTACAATCCGCATCCATCGGGTGGCCCTGACAGCATGGGCCACCCGATGGACACTTTGGAAGGCGGCTGGAGCCGCAAATGGTCACAGAGGTACCCAGTCGCACGGGTACCACCGGCTCGCACCCGTCCGCCCGCACTATCAACCTGGAAATCCCTACCGCCCACCTGGAATCCTGAAACGCCCACTAGTGGGTGGTAGGGACCAGGTTGACGAACCATGATATATATGATAACTTTAAAAAAAAATACGTCTTAATTAAGTGAGCAACCCAATTACCATTACTGGTATTGACTATCAGGGCAGTATAGCTATGGCCAATAGTATTGACTATCGGGGCAGTATAGCTATGGCCAATGGTATTGACTATCGGGGCAGTATAGCTATGGCCAATGGTATTGACTATCGGGGCAGTATAGCTATGGCCAATGGTATTGACTATGAGGCAGTATAGCTATGGCCAATGGTATTGACTATCGGGGCAATATAGCTATGGCCAATGGTATTGACTATCGGGGCAGTATAGCTATGGCCAATGGTATTGACTATCGGGGCAGTATAGCTATGGCCAATGGTATTGACTATGAGGCAGTATAGCTATGGCCAATGGTATTGACTATGAGGCAGTATAGCTATGGCCAATGGTATTGACTATCGGGGCAGTATAGCTATGGCCAATGGTATTGACTATGAGGCAGTATAGCTATGGCCAATGGTATTGACTATCGGGGCAATATAGCTATGGCCAATGGTATTGACTATCGGGGCAGTATAGCTATGGCCAATGGTATTGACTATCGGGGCAGTATAGCTATGGCCAATGGTATTGACTATGAGGCAGTATAGCTATGGCCAATGGTATTGACTATCGGGGCAGTATAGCTATGGCCAATGGTATTGACTATCGGGGCAGTATAGCTATGGCCAATGATATTGACTATCGGGGCAGTATAGCTATGGCCAATGGTATTGACTATCGGGGCAGTATAGCTATGGCCAATGGTATTGACTATCGGGGCAGTATAGCTATGGGCAATGGTATTGGCTATCGGGGCAGTATAGATATGGCCAATGATATTGACTATCGGGGCAGTATAGCTATGGCCAATGGTATTGACTATCGGGGCAGTATAGCTATGGCCAATGGTATTGACTATCGGGGCAGTATAGCTATGGCCAATGGTATTGACTATCGGGGCAGTATAGCTATGGCCAATGGTATTGACTATCAGGCAGTATAGCTATGGCCAATAGTATTGACTATCGGGGCAATATAGCTATGGCCAATGGTATTGACTATCAGGCAGTATAGCTATGGCCAATAGTATTGACTATCGGGGCAATATAGCTATGGCCAATGGTATTGACTATCGGGGCAGTATAGCTATAGCCAATGGTATTGACTATCGGGGCAGTATAGCTATGGTCAATGGTATTGACTATCAGGCAGTATAGCTATGGCCAATGGTATTGACTATCGGGGCAGTATAGCTATGGCCAATGGTATTGACTATCGGGGCAGTATAGCTATGGCCAATGGTATTGACTATCAGGCAGTATAGCTATGGCCAATAGTATTGACTATCGGGGCAATATAGCTATGGCCAATGGTATTGACTATCGGGGCAGTATAGCTATGGCCAATGGTATTGACTATCGGGGCAGTATAGCTATGGCCAATGGTATTGACTATCGGGGCAGTATAGCTATGGCCAATGGTATTGACTATCGGGGCAGTATAGCTATGGCCAATGGTATTGACTATCAGGCAGTATAGCTATGGCCAATGGTATTGACTATTGGGGCAGTATAGCTATGGCCAATGATATTGACTATCGGGGCAGTATAGCTATGGCCAATGGTATTGACTATTGGGGCAGTATAGCTATGGCCAATGGTATTGACTATCGGGGCAGTATAGCTATGGTCAATGGTATTGACTATCAGGCAGTATAGCTATGGCCAATGGTATTGACTATCGGGGCAGTATAGCTATGGCCAATGGTATTGACTATCGGGGCAGTATAGCTATGGCCAATGGTATTGACTATCAGGCAGTATAGCTATGGCCAATGGTATTGACTATCGGGGCAGTATAGCTATGGCCAATGGTATTGACTATCGGGGCAGTATAGCTATGGCCAATGGTATTGACTATCGGGGCAGTATAGCTATGGCCAATGGTATTGACTATCGGGGCAGTATAGCTATGGCCAATGGTATTGACTATCAGGGCAGTATAGCTATGGCCAATGGTATTGACTATCGGGGCAGTATAGCTATGGCCAATGGTATTGACTATCAGGCAGTATAGCTATGGCCAATAGTATTGACTATCGGGGCAATATAGCTATGGCCAATGGTATTGACTATCGGGGCAGTATAGCTATAGCCAATGGTATTGACTATCGGGGCAGTATAGCTATGGCCAATGGTATTGACTATCGGGGCAGTATAGCTATGGCCAATGGTATTGACTATCAGGCAGTATAGCTATGGCCAATGGTATTGACTATCGGGGCAGTATAGCTATGGCCAATGGTATTGACTATCGGGGCAGTATAGCTATAGCCAATGGTATTGACTATCGGGGCAGTATAGCTATGGCCAATGGTATTGACTATCGGGGCAGTATAGCTATGGCCAATGGTATTGACTATCGGGGCAGTATAGCTATGGCCAATGGTATTGACTATCGGGGCAGTATAGCTATGGCCAATGGTATTGACTATCGGGGCAGTATAGCTATGGCCAATGGTATTGACTATCAGGCAGTATAGCTATGGCCAATGGTATTGACTATTGGGGCAGTATAGCTATGGCCAATGATATTGACTATCGGGGCAGTATAGCTATGGCCAATGGTATTGACTATTGGGGCAGTATAGCTATGGCCAATGGTATTGACTATCGGGGCAGTATAGCTATGGTCAATGGTATTGACTATCAGGCAGTATAGCTATGGCCAATGGTATTGACTATCGGGGCAGTATAGCTATGGCCAATGGTATTGACTATCGGGGCAGTATAGCTATGGCCAATGGTATTGACTATCAGGCAGTATAGCTATGGCCAATGGTATTGACTATCGGGGCAGTATAGCTATGGCCAATGGTATTGACTATCGGGGCAGTATAGCTATGGCCAATGGTATTGACTATCGGGGCAGTATAGCTATGGCCAATGGTATTGACTATCGGGGCAGTATAGCTATGGCCAATGGTATTGACTATCAGGGCAGTATAGCTATGGCCAATAGTATTGACTATCGGGGCAGTATAGCTATGGCCAATGGTATTGACTATCAGGCAGTATAGCTGTGGCCAATGGTATTGACTATCAGGCAGTATAGCTATGGCCAATGCTATTGACTATCAGGCAGTATAGATATAGCCAATGGTATTGACTATTGGGGCAGTATAGCTGTGGCCAATGGTATTGACTATCAGGCAGTATAGCTATGTCCAATGGTATTGACTATCGGGGCAGTATAGCTATGGCCAATGGTATTGACTATCGGGGCAGTATAACTATGGCCAATGGTATTGAGTATCGGGGCAGTATAGCTATAGCCAATGGTATTGACTATCGGGGGAGCATAGCTGTGGCCAATGGATAGCTGTGGACTATCGGGGCAGTATAGCTATGGCCAATGGTATTGACTATCAGGCAGTATAGCTGTGGACAATTGTATTGACTATCAGGCAGTATAGCTATGGCCAATGGTATTGACTATCGGGCAGTATAGCTATGGCCAATGGTATTGACTATCAGGCAGTATAGCTATAGCCAATGGTATTGACTATCGGGGCAGTATAACTATGGGCAATGGTATTGACTATCGGGGCAGTATAGCTATAGCCAATGGTATTGACTATCGGGGCAGTATAGCTATAGCCAATGGTATTGACTATCGGGGCAGTATAGCTATGGCCAATGGTATTGACTATCGGAGCAGTATAGCTATGGCCAATGGTATTGACTATCGGGGCAGTATAGCTATGGCCAATGGTATTGACTATCGGGGCAGTATAGCTATGGCCAATGGTATTGACTATCGGAGCAGTATAGCTATGGCCAATGGTATTGACTATCGGGGCAGTATAGCTATGGCCAATGCTATTGACTATCAGGCAGTATAGCTATAGCCAATGGTATTGACTATCAGGGCAGTATAGCTATAGCCAATGGTATTGACTATCGGGGCAGTATAGCTATGGCCAATGGTATTGACTATCAGGCAGTATAGCTATGGCCAATAGTATTGACTATCGGGGCAATATAGCTATGGCCAATGGTATTCCCCCAATGTGTCCTATTATTGGAAGCGCTCTGCTATTAAGGACGCCGACGCAGATTGACAGATGGCAGGAAATGGGTGAATCATTGGCTTTGACCATTGTTTAACTTTCTGCTTGAAGAACGAGATCTTATAATAAACCTTATTTTCATATTTCCATAGAAACTGTAAATATGTTTATCTTTTGTAAATTATGTTAATGTAAAGCAAAGGTGGCGGTAATTAATGCATTTCACAATATTTCAGACAGCACACGCAGCTGCAGAATAATATATGACTGAATATGTATAAGTGATAAAGGTGCATGTTATAACTGCCGGTATCCTCTCTGTCTCACTGCCTGCCTGTCGGTCTGTCTGTCTGTCTCACTGCCTGCCTGTCTGTCTCACTGCCTGCCTGTCTGTCTCACTGACTGTCTGTCTGTCTGTCTGTCTCACTGCCTGTCTGTCTGACTGCATGTCTGTCTGTCTATAAGAACAGCAGTCACAGGATTCTGTTTGATAAAGTGCTGACTGACTGTGTTGCAGTTTTTTTCAGTTAAAAAACTGTATTAATTTTCAGAAATGACACATTATTCCGGATGCTGTGTTACTCTTTATTTACTTGTATAAAACTTCCATCCAGTCATGGCCTGCTAGGTAAAACTAACAAGATTTTCTAATATTTAGATAGAAGAGCACACAGATAATGACGCATCATGTGATAGAACATGGATATCTGTACCTGCATGGCCCCTGTATTAAAGCACCCAGGGGGGCGGCCAGCCATTACTATGATACATGTTTCAGTCGCTGACCAGAATTCCAGCTCAGCTCTCGTTGGATGGAGAGCAGCCGGTAAGACTGTGGGTTTCATTTTACCAGCTTTCTTTCTGCAGTAAAACGTTCATAATATAAATTATTAAACTAACTTCATTTTTTCTAAAATAAATTGTTTAATGAACCCTGTGCGTAACAGTTATTTATTTGGGTTTATTTATTACACTGAGCGTTGCAAACAAATGACAACGAAATTGAACATTTGGCCAATTTTGGAAAAATTGATTTGCAGAATTTTTGTGGTATACTGGTATATTCCGGATAAGATCTTACATTAGTAATACGGTATTAAAGGAACCGTCTGGACACCATGACATCTTAGTTTTGATGAAGTTGTTATGGTGCCCATACAGATCCTTTAATGATGATAAATGTACATTACGGAGGATTCATCGAGGAAAAAAATAATTGCGTATCTGCCATCTCCTCGTCCTTGCTGCGTTCCAAATCCTTCATTGTGATTTTTTTTTAAATATAACCCAATTATAGAAAAACTCTAAAAACTGTATTTTCTGTGCCCCGCTTTGCCATTATCTGAAAGGCATCAAGAAACTCAATTATCTTAAATCTGTCATCCAATCTGTCTCTCGGTGGGGGAAACCACGGACTCCTAGTCTGCAAGGAGCTGCGAATTAACTCCAATGGGCAGAGAGCAGAATCCGTGCTTTTACACCTCAAAAAAGGCCGTTCTTCTCCCAGTAAGGTATTGATTTAGATTGTAGTCCTGTTAGTTATTGACAAGAGTGGGAACTGTAAAGGGGTGGGGGGAAGCAGGGTGGGTGAACATTTTCCAGGGATACAAAGTGACTGTTCTTCTAATGCAGTGATTTTTTTAACCTCTGAGTCACGACCTAAATTAATTCCTCGTGCTACTTTAGTGAGTCACCATGAATTACCTTTGACTCCGTCATGCCCAAAGTAATGGATTGAAAACCCCTCTAACAATGGGAAGAGTCTAACAATGAAATGTTGGATTTATTATTAAAAGCATATTTTACTATGTATCCTCCTAACATTTCACATGGACAAAGAGGGACACTTTCATTTCTGGGGTGTGAATGGGGACGTGGATTGTCCTGAGAAATTTTAGGTGACTTACCAATAACAATTTATAGAACTAAAATGTAATTTAGAACCAGAACAATGTATCGTATTTACTAGGAGCTGGAGGTTATTTGGGGACTTACTGGGAGGATTACTGGAAGTTGGGGGGAGTTACTGGGGGCTGTTTTGGAAGTTACTGGGGGCTGGGGGAGTTACTTTGTTTTGTTTTGAGAGGTACTGGGAGCTAGCGGGTTTATTGAGAGTTGGGGGGGGACTTACTAGGGGCTGGGGGAGTTACTGGGGGCAGGGGAAGTTACTGGGCGCTGGAGGGAGTTACTGTGAGCTGGAGGGTTACTGTGTTTTGTTTTGAGAGTTACTGGGAGTTAGGGGGTTTATTGAAAGTTGGGGGGTAGTTATTGGGAGCTGGCTTTGTTTTGGAAGTTACTCGAGCTGGTGAAGGTGCTACTGGAAGTTGGGGGGGGAGTTACTGGGGCCAATACTAGGAGCTGGTGGGAGTTATTGGGGACTGGGGTTATTTTGCAAAATACTGTAAGCTGGGGGAGTTTCTGGGAGCTAGGGGCTTTATTGGGTGGAGTTATTGGGAGTTGGGGCTAGGGGGGAGTTACTGGGAGCTGGAGGGAAGTTATTGGGAGCAGGTGTTATTTTGGGAGTTACTGAGAGCTAGAGGGAAGTTATTGGGAGCTGAGGGGGAGTTACTGGCAGCGGGTTGGGGAAGTTACTGGGATCTGGGGTTGTTTTGAACGTTACTGGGAGCTAGAGGGAATTTACTGGGGGGGCTGTTTGGGGATTTACTGGGAGCTGGGGTTGTTTTGGGAGTTGAGGAGGCTGGAGGGAGGTACTGGTTAAAGGGGGTTGTTTTAGAAGGTGCTGGGGGAAGTGCTGGGAGTGGCTGGAGGGAGTTACTGGGAGCTAGAGGGGAGTTACTGGGGGTCTGGAGGGGTGTTACTGGGAGCTGGAGTTGTTTTGGGAGTTACTGAGAGCTGAGGGGGAGTTTATGGGGGCTGGGGTTGTTTTGGGAATTACTGGGAGCTGAGGGGGAGTTACTGGGAGGGGGGTTGTTTTAGAAGTTGCTAGGGGAGTTACCGGGAGATAGAGGGGAGTAACTGGGGGCTGGAGGGAGTTGATGGGGAGAAGTTACTGGACAGGCTGGGAGTTAGCGGGGGCCAGACTGGGACAGGCTGGGAGTTAGCAGGCTCCAGATTGGGACAGGCTGGGAGTTAGCAGGCTCCAGATTGGGACAGGCTGGGAGTTAGCAGGCGCCAGATTGGGACAGGCTGGGAGTTAGCAGGTGCCGGATTGGGACAGGCTGGGAGTTAGCAGGTGCCGGATTGGGACAGGCTGGGAGTTAGCAGGCGCCGGATTGGGACAGGCTGGGAGTTAGTGGGGGCCGGACTGGGACACGCTGGGAGTTAGAGGGGGCCGGATTGGGACAGGCTGGGAGTTAGCAGGCGCCAGATTGGGACAGGCTGGGAGTTAGTGGGGGCCGGATTGGGAAAGGCTGGGAGTTAGTGGGGGCCGGACTGGGACAGGCTGGGAGTTAGTGGGGGCCGGACTGGGACAGGCTGGGAGTTAGCGAGGGCCGGACTGGGACAGGCTGGGAGTTAGCGGGGGCCGGATTGGGACAGGCTGGGAGTTAGCGGGGGCCGGATTGGGACAGACTGGGAGTTAGTGGGGGCCGGATTGGGACAGGCTGGGAGTTAGTGGGGGCCGGATTGGGACAGGCTGGGAGTTAGCAGGCGCCGGATTGGGACAGGCTGGGAGTTAGTGGGGGCCGGGCTGGGACAGGCTGGGAGTTAGTGGGGGCCGGACTGGGACAGGCTGGGAGTTAACGGGGGCCGGAGTGGGACAGGCTGGGAGTTAACGGGGGCCGGAGTGGGACAGGCTGGGAGTTAGCGGGGGCCGGAGTGGGACAGGCTGGGAGTTAGCGGGGGCCGGAGTGGGACAGGCTGGGAGTTAGCGGGGGCCGGAGTGGGACAGGCTGGGAGTTAGCGGGGGCCAGAGTGGGACAGGCTGGGAGTTAGTGGGGGCCAGAGTGGGACAGGCTGGGAGTTAGTGGGGGCCGGACTGGGACAGGATGGGAGTTAGCGGGGGCCGGATTGGGACAGGCTGGGAGATAGTGGGGGCCAGAGTGGGACAGGCTGGGAGTTAGCGGGGGCCGGAATGGGACAGGCTGGGAGTTAGCGGGGGCCGGATTGGGACAGGCTGGGAGTTAGTGGGGGCCGGACTGGGACAGGCTGGGAGTTAGTGGGGGCCGGATTGGGACAGGCTGGGAGTTAGTGGGGGCCGGACTGGGACTGGCTGGGAGTTAGCGGGGGCCGGATTGGGACAGGCTGGGAGTTAGTGGGGGCCGGACTGGGACAGGCTGGGAGTTAGTGGGGGCCGGACTGGGACTTAGTGGGGGCCGGGCTGGGACAGGCTGGGAGTTAGCGGGGGCCGGTTTGGGACAGGCTGGGAGTTAGTGGGGGCCGGAGTGGGACAGGCTGGGAGTTAGCGGGGGCCGGAGTGGGACAGGCTGGGAGTTAGCGGGGGCCGGAGTGGGACAGGCTGGGAGTTAGTGGGGGCCGGAGTGGGACAGGCTGGGTCTGGACCTCCTCTGCCGGGAGGCGGAGCTATGTACCCGGTGTGTTTCTCTCTCCAGAAGTTCTGTTTGTTCTCCGAACTCTCCGCATCCTGTTTCTGGCCCCCGGGGGCCCCAGCGGATTATAGCGGAACTGGAGGGGCCTCAGCTCGGTGAGTAACCCTCCCCGGAGTGTGCCCTGAGTATGGACTATCTGCACTCACTGAGTGCCCCCTCCTCCCCCACTGCACGCACCCCCCACTGCACTCACTGTGTGTCCCCCCCCCCACTGCACTCACTGTGTGTCGTCTCCCCCCCACTGCACTCACGGTGTGTCCCCCCCCCACTGCACTCACGGTGTGTCCCCCCCCCACTGCACTCACTGTGTGTCCCCCCCCCCCACTGCACTCACTGTGTGTCCCCCCCCACTGCACTCACTGTGTGTCCCCCCCCCACTGCACTCACTGTGTGTCCCCCCCCACTGCACTCACTGGGCCCCCCCCCCACTGCACTCACTGTGTGTCCCCCCCCACTGCACTCACTGTGTGCCCCCCCCACTGCACTCACTGTGTGTCCCCCCCCACTGCACTCACTGTGTCCCCCCCCCCCCACTGCACTCACTGTGTGTGTCCCCCCCACTGCACTCACTGTGTGTGTCCCCCCCACTGCACTCACTGTGTGTGTCCCCCCCCATCTGCACTCACTGTGTGTGTCCCCCCCCATCTGCACTCACTGTGTGTGTCCCCCCCCATCTGCACTCACTGTGTGTGTCCCCCCCCATCTGCACTCACTGTGTTTGTGTCCCCCATCTGCACTCACTGTGTGTGTCCCCCCATCTGCACTCACTGTGCCCCCCCACTGCACTCACTGTGCCCCCCCACTGCACTCACTGTGCCCCCCCACTGCACTCACTGTGCCCCCCCACTGCACTCACTGTGCCCCCCCCACTGCACTCACTGTGCCCCCCCCACTGCACTCACTGTGTCCCCCCCCCACTGCACTCACTGTGTGTCTGATATACTGCTACAGTCACTGAGTGCCCCCTCTAGTAACAGATCTGTAAAATCCACTCACTTTACCTTATGTACTATAACTGCACTCACGTGTTCCTTATGTAATAATGTTTGTGGTGAGTGCACTCACCTGGGTATTACCGTTCTCTATCTAGGTTTCCTTTGAGTGACAGACTGCACTCTCCTGAGTTTTAAGTAATATTTGATGAACCTGAAAAAACGTTACTATTCATAAATATATGGTAATGGATGAGTGTGCACTCACCTCACCTTAGTACTCCTATATTGATAGTAATGGATGAGTGTGCACTCACCTCACCTTAGTACTCCTATATTGATAGTAATGGATGAGTGTGCACTCACCTCATCTTAGTAATCCTATATTGATAGTAATGGATGAGTGTGCACTCACCTCACCTTAGTACTTCTATATTGATAGTAATGGATGAACCTGCACTCATGTGACTATTGTGGGATTTATCGTCATGGATGAGTGTGCACTCTCCCGGGGAGTACTCAGAGGTAGTAATGGATGAGTGTGCACTCTCCTGAGTACTCAGAGGTAGTAATGGATGAGTGTGCACTCTACTGAGTATTCAGATAGTAATGGATGAGTGTGCACTCTCCTGAGTACTCAGATGGTAGTGGATGACAGATGTGTAACATGGTACTTGGCGTGTAACATGTAATGTACATTATACTTTCACTCTTTGAACACATGACGTCATGTCACCTTCACATGTATGGCAGATCGCTTAACCCTCTCGCTGCTGATCCCACCGCCCGATTCTCCCAACCTAGAGAGAGAGTCTACGTATGCTGCCCCCGCTCCGAGATCTAGAGATCCCACTGCCTGATTCTCCCAACCTGGAGAGAGAGTCTGCGTATGCTGCCCCCCCTTCCGAGATCCAGAGATCCTACTGCCCGATTCTCCCAACCTAGAGAGAGAGTCTACGTATGCTGCCCCCGCTCCGAGATCTAGAGATCCCACTGCCCGATTCTCCCAACCTGGAGAGAGAGTCTGCGTATGCTTCCCCCCTTCCGAGGTCCAGAGATCCCACCGCCTGATTCTTCCAACCTGGAGAGAGAGTCTGCGTATACTGCCCCCCTCCCCTCCGAGGTCCAGAGATCTCACTGCCTGATTCTCCCAACCTGGAGAGAGTCTACGTATGCTGCCCCCCCCTTCCGAGGTCCAGAGATCTCACTGCCTGATTCTCCCAACCTGGAGAGAGTCTGCGTATGCTGCCCCCCTTCCGAGATCCAGAGATCCCACTGCCCGATTCTCCCAACCTAGAGAGAGAGTCTACGTATACTGCCCCCCCCCCCCCTCCGAGGTCCAGAGATCCCACCGCCCGATTCTCCCAACCTGGAGAGAGAGTCTGCGTATACTGCCCCCCTCCCCTCCGAGGTCCAGAGATCTCACTGCCTGATTCTCCCAACCTGGAGAGAGTCTACGTATGCTGCCCCCCCTTCCGAGATCCAGAGATCCCACTGCCCGATTCTCCCAACCTGGAGAGAGAGTCTGTGTATGCTGCCCCTGCTCCGAGATCTAGAGATCCCACTGCCTGAGTCTCCCAACCTGGAGAGAGTGTACGTATGCTGCCCCCCCTTCCGAGGTCCAGAGATCTCACTGCCTGATTCTCCCAACCTGGAGAGAGTCTGCGTATGCTGCCCCCCTTCCGAGATCCAGAGATCCCACCGCCCGATTCTCCCAACCTAGAGAGAGAGTCTACGTATACTGCCCCCCCCCCTCCGAGGTCCAGAGATCCCACCGCCCGATTCTCCCAACCTGGAGAGAGAGTCTGCGTATACTGCCCCCCTCCCCTCCGAGGTCCAGAGATCTCACTGCCTGATTCTCCCAACCTGGAGAGAGTCTACGTATGCTGCCCCCCCTTCCGAGATCCAGAGATCCCACTGCCCGATTCTCCCAACCTGGAGAGAGAGTCTGCGTATGCTGCCCCCGCTCCGAGATCTAGAGATCCCACTGCCTGAGTCTCCCAACCTGGAGAGAGTGTACGTATGCTGCCCCCCCTTCCGAGGTCCAGAGATCTCACTGCCTGATTCTCCCAACCTGGAGAGAGTCTGCGTATACTGCCCCCCCTTCCGAGGTCCAGAGATCCCACTGCCCGATTCTCCCAACCTAGATTGAGAGTCTACGTATACTGCCCTCCCCTCCGAGGTCCAGAGATCTCACTGCCTGATTCTCCCAACCTGGAGAGAGAGTCTGCGTATGCTGCCCCCCCTCCGAGATCCAGAGATCCCACCCTCTGCTGACAATCGCTGTGTGTGGCTCTCACTCCCTGCTCTGCCACGAATGGGTCTGCAGCATGCTTACTGACAGGGGGCTTCAATCAGCGCACTTCGTCCCTCACTCTATTAAAGGATTTGGTGTGCAGATTCCTGGACAGCTGAGCAGCCACTCCGAGTGACCGTACGGGGAGTTCTGCCGGATGCCAGGTCAGTCCACACTCACATGTTGTGATGCCTTTTTACCCCACTCTGGGACCCGGTGTGGATCATATAATCTGCATTATTCCTGCTTGACGTCCGATCCTCGTTCTTTGTAATTTTGTTTTTTTTCCCATCGTTCCTGGATTGTTAAAACGGATACGTGAATTTCTGAGAGCGAAGTGTTGTCTGGCTTATCCTAGGTTTGTTTCCCAGGCTGTTACTATATTAACCCACTTTGTACGCAGGCTGTCAGTGACATCGGTCGCTATGGTAAACATGGAATTAACGTAATCCTTGCTGGTGATTTAGGATTTGGTCGAGGAAGCTGCTTGTGGTTTGGGGAGAGGGCAAGCCATCTAAAACTCTTTCATTTCCAATTTAATTTTCCAACTTTCCTACCTGTGTGTCTGGCAGTGGAGGGGGGGCACCACATATTATAATGTGTTTTAGCTCCGGGCGGGCCTGTCCCAGGTTTGATTTACTGATATATTTTACATAACTAAGAGCACAATACACTGGGATTGAAATACAATGTCTGTGTGTTGTCTCCATCTGACCCGGATGGGGGATTTGCGATATTTAGAATTGTCTAAGGGGATTTCCAATTACTGGAAGGAACGGGTTAGATTAGTGACACTTCCATTCAGTGTCCACAATCGCCTTCTACATTATGTCCATTGGAAATGGACTGTTCACTGTGGAAAATGTTTTTGCTTTTGTTTGTTTGTTGTTAAGAATCAATAGTTTATTTAGTTTTTCTTAGTTATGTTGTATCTGTGCGTTATTGGCCGTCACTTTACATTTATTCTAAATATTCTGAAGGCTTTAGAAATGGGATGTTTTCTGATATATATTCGGATTGTGCCAGCCTTTGGCACTGGTTGTCATGGGATTTAAACTCTAATGACGGGTGCCAAGATGCCAGTAATTTGTGCCATGCTAACCGCTCCAGGTCCTGGTGTGGGAGCAAGCAATGGGGCCCCAGAGACCCCACTATTGGCCACCAATGGGCTCAGCTGGTCCTTAGAATCATTATTGGCACGGTTTGTGTTACCAGATTCCATATTTTTGTAGGCATGCATATCCTCCCCATGCTGAGGTTTTCCTTATGATATGCGGTATTCATGAAGTAATGAGGGAATCCCCCTCTGGCAGTATATGAAGGCTGCATACTGCAGGGCAGCACTTTTCATTTACTGCCCATCATCACATGCAAGAAATGTGTCCGGGGTTACATTGTGCTCTGGCCCCCCTGGACTGGACCCAGTTTGTCCCAGTTTTGGTGCCTTTTTTCACAGTTGGAATTTGTGGTTTTACTCCAACAGGAAATTGCCGATAACTGACATCATCCGATTTGGGCTATATTTAGGCATTGTTCTGGTTTGCATTTTGTTTTATCTTTTCTTGTTTTTAGATCACTTGGTGCTAGTTAGATTTTTTTTTTGCGGGGTGGGGGGAGTTCCCCTTAATCTTGTTCACAAGGTGGCTTTCCTCGCCACGTTCAGACTATTTAAAACACATTCTTGTGAAGAACAATTCCAGACACTCTCAGGCAGCCAATTGCATTGTGTATGAGTGAGTTTCGCAGCCTGTCTTTGGCACGTATATTTCTAATTCACAGAAAATCACTGAATTTTACTGGCTTATTTAACTTTGTAGATACACAAAAATAGGTCCTGTGTGACAGCAATGACCATAGTACACATCAACCCCAATACATACAATAAAACCAAAGAAACAAATTACAAATCCCTGTGCGTTATTAGATAAATGGAGAATTTTAGTTTCACTCCAATGGCCTCTATATGTAAGCCCACCATGTGCTCCCTCCCTATTATTATTATTATTATTATTATTATTATTTCTATAGCGCCAGCAAATTCCGTAGCGTTGTACAATGGATGGACTAACAGACATGTAATTGTAACCAGACAAGTTGGACACACAGTAACAGAGGGGTTGAGGGCCCTGCTCAATGAGCTTACATGGCAGAGAGAGTGGGGTATAGTGACACAAAGGGTATAAGTAGGGGTAACAAAAAAGGTTGCTAGAAAAGTATTCACTGAGAACTTAGTACGTTATTTTAGACAGTTGCACGAGAGGAGTCATGGGGGGGAATGAAAACCCGCTAACAGTTTAAATGATATGCTTTCTTGAAGAAGTGAGTTTTCAAAGATTTTTTGAAGGAGTGGAGACTGGGTGAAATTCTAACGGAGAAGGGAAGGGAGTTCCACAGGAGAGGTAAATCTTCGGCAGAGCACAGGGGCCTCGATGGGACATATTTGTATATTAGGGAGGATAGGTAGGTTGGAGCAGCATTATGTAGAGACTTGTAAGCAAGCACCAGAATTTTAAATTGAGCCCTATATCTTACGGGAAGCCAATGCGGGGACTGACAGAAGGGTGAGGCATGGGAGGTGTGGGCGGACAGGAAGATGAGCCTCGCCGCCGCATTCATTATGGACTGTAACGGTGCAAGTTGGGAGCACGTAAGACCACTGAGAAGCGGATTACAGTAGTCAAGGCGACAAAGGACAGCGGCATGGACCAGCACCTTAGCCGCATCCGGCGTTTAAATAGGGTCGGATGCGCGCAATGTTTTCTAGATGGAAATGACAGGATTTGGCGATCAACTGGACATGAGTGGTGAAGGAGAGGTCAGAGTCAAAGAGAACACCTAGGCAGCGAGCCTGCGAGGACTTGGAGGGAGACAGACACGGGAGTAGCAACACTTGAGGGAGGGAAGACCAGAAGTTCTGTTTTGGACAGATTGATAGAGTGCTATTCAGTATGTAGAGGTTTTAAAAAAATTACCCTCTCTGTTTCATTAGAGATTTAAAAAAAAAAAAAAAAATGTATCTGAAGCTGAAGCAAGCAAGGTGACAGCATCACTTGTGCGCTAGTGGTGTAGGGGTATCATGCAAGATTCCCATTCTTGCGACCCGAGTTTGAGTCCCGGCTGGCGCACTTCGCTTTTCCCAGGACAAGCTTGAAAACGAGAAAAATCTCAATGTATCCTTCCTGGTAAAATATTTTAAAAATAAATTACTTGTTTTCCTTTAACAATTGAAAGCCTGTTTTAATTTACTGCACAATGCGTTCTCTATCTTTAATTCCATATGATTATTAGCCAGGTCTGTGCTGTATAGTAACTTTGTTTAGGTTTTGTTGTGTCCCCTTGTAGCAGGGATCGCTCTCTAATACAGATTAAAGCTTTGGCTGACCACAGATCACACTTAGCTCATGTTGTTTATATAATGCAGAGTCTGCAAATTCTCCCATCGAAAGCAAGGAAGACAGAATTCAACAGATTGCTTTAAGGCAAGTGCTGACAGACACCAGGGGCCAGGGGTGCCGGATCCTAAAATCCCTTCCATTTATCAAACAGAGCTCCACGGATGCACCACTTTCGTGGCCACTAAATAAAATAGACAGTTGCCAATCTGACTATTATGTTTCTGCCTGGCATGACCTCATGTGAAGCTCAGAGAAAAACCTTTAAATTGTTTATTTATATGAGCATTTGCTATTTAAACTAAATAATTTTCTATAGTAATCAAATGTAAAGTAATTACAATTAATTCTATGGCGCCCACATATTCTGCAGCGCTGTACAATAGCTAAACCAAGACAATTAATGACAATTTATTGTGTTAATATCTTTGGTTTTTAAGCGGTTTGCTATAGTTTGATTTTTTTTTAAACTGGGGTTCAGATGCTAAAAAAACTCAGTTGAGCGGGTTATTCCTTGGCAATGCATTATGGGAGTTGTAGTCTGCCACTGGGCCACCTGTGTATTTAGTGATTTCAGTCTGTTTGCCATGGCACACAGGATACTAATGACATGCACGTGCAAAGGCTAATGGAAATTAATACTGTCTTCCCTGGAGTCCTGCACCAGTTTTAGTAAAAAAGCTCTCAGTGAAACGATTGGAAAGACATTCATTAAACTGCCCCTCTCTTCTGAACCAGTTAATAATGGAAGCTGTGCCAAGGCTGGGTACCTGCAATACGCCTTTACTGACGTTCCCTCTCAGCTGAGGGAACTGTATGATAAATCACATATATATATTTATTTATTTTTGTGATGTGCTTTTTTTTATTGAATTTTTGGAAACTTGGCTCAAAAGTGTATCATATGTCGGTTATCATTCAGCATTTGTTTTTGGCAGAGTGATCAACCACAGTTCAGTTTTGAGGCGACGGGAGTGCCTGTTGCCAGTGAACCCAAACTTGCCGTAATGTGGGGGGTATTGCACGTTAAACCTTCGCTCCCCAGTACCCCATGTTTCATATCGCAGTGTATTGGGCTGGGAACGACTGACATTCCTTGCTGCGTTTTGGCTGTATGTGTTCTGGATCGAGTTTAAAGCGGCTCCCAGGCCAGGGTGGAAATGAATTTGAGAAGCCATTCACATGGAAAGAACATTTGTGGAGCATCGGCAGACTGGAGCTTCTAATTGAGCTGGGATTCTCCCGCTGTTCTGTTGAGATCCCCGTTCCATTGGCAGATGCCATCAGTGTCTGGGCCGGGAGCTGTACGAGACGTTTGTTGCGGCAAACGTTGGCTTCGTGTTGTCAGATCTGTTAGTGGCATTTAAAGGGACGATGGCATTTACAGTTCAATTTCCGTTTTTTTAAAGCCCATCTTCTCTGAGACTGACAGGTACACAGCCCGTCACTCCAGTGCAGCTAAAATACGCAGGCCTCAGTTTAATATTGTTGGATAAGCTTTTCATATGATTAGATAGTTTTTGGTAAATGTTTTTAAATGTTTTTTTTTTTTTTCAAAATGTTAAAATATAAAAAAATAAAATTAAAAAAATTAATATATCCAATTTTTTTTTAAAATATTACATTTTAATATCTACCTTAAGATTAAATAATTGAAAAAGTATAACCAAAACTATAATATCGTTGAAAAATCTTGTCTAACAATATTACATTGAGGCCGTAGATGAATAAAGCACAGAGTGGAGGTAAGTAACGCAAATACTATGCACAAACAGGCATTTCTTCCATACTGGACATTATACAATATATAAAGGATCGCAGAGTGCAGAGCTGAGCTTTGCTATAAGGTTTTGCAGACATCTGAGATGTGACTGATTTCATTGACGTCTGGGTTGGATTAGGTCGTTTTTGCGCAGTACCACGTATCGGATTTTGTAAAACCTCTTCCCAAATAGGTTCTTTGCTCTTTGTTTTTCTGGTATCACATTTTGTCTCGTGTTCTCTGCCTGGAAAAGACATTGAATTCTCTCTCATCTGTCCTGATGGTTTGACATAATATAATGAGCAACATCTGTTTAATATATTGGGGCTTATTCACTGCTGGTAAACGGGCTTTAACCATCTTTTGGCCTGCTGCAATCTTCAATTCTCTTATCAGTTCTAAATTCCGAGTTTGGAATGTAAACCCCATTGTGTAAATGAGTCATTTCTCTCAACGCATTGGTTTCTGTGCAAACGTGTTACAGAATAAAACCCACGGACGTCCCATTCAGCCATGGTGTTGAGCTAAGAGACGGTATGAACTTATCATCAGGGTTATTGAATAAAGTGAATTCACAGTGAATATCACATTTAAGATCAAAATAGCTGAACTACAAAAATTCTCTAAGTGTACTTTCAATTTGTCTCCTTCTGCCTTATAATTGAAATCCCCTTTGAGTTTGCACTTTAGCAGGCCCCCCAACAGTCCCAAATTCGGCAGAACACACCCAAATTCAGGGTGCTGTCCTGATGTAGCTCCCTAGCCTCTGTCATCCAGGTACTAGGATCTGCCCACCTCCAGCATCACTCTGCAAGGTCCCAACACTGGGGGCTGGCCAGACAGTCTGCTTCGGCCCTTGGTGCGTTCCCAGTGTCGCCAGTCACCTCTCTGACGCGTGTTGGTGATTGATGGGAATCCTGAACACTAACACTCACTTTTTATTAAGTTATGTTGCAGTTAATTTATAGACCTTGAGTTAAATGTTTACTAACGTTGGGAAATGACTGTCTGAGGACTTTATTGGGAGCCAAACCTGATGTTAGAACATGTTGACCAACTAAGCTATCTTATGGGTGTCAAGTGATTTGTTACCATGGCAATGCAAACGCACACTGTGGGAGGTTTATTAAGCCATTACAAGTGCTGACCTGGGGAAATGCTTAATGTTGGAAGATGTTAGTGTTGGTTTCCATGGCGATTGCTCACTTTTCCCTAGAATAACTCCTGTTTTTGCCTGGACAAATCTCGCACTGTGTGTGACTGTGCATTTCAATGTTTTCACGATACTGTCCCGTTAAATGACATTTGGGTTTTATCCAATGGTTTAACATTTTGTATATGCAAGCAGTAAGTAATGTACATGGACATATAGCGGAGATGATGAATACTTGCATTTAAACTCGCCTCCCTCTTTTTTTGGAGGTTTTTACTGTTGAATTCGCCTGTAAAACGATCCATAAATTAGCGGGTAAAATTATTCTTATCCTTTTTCATACAACCCGTTACACTCGGCAGTCCCATTTTATTTACCTACTTTTCATTTTTAGTAATAAGTGTTTCAGCCAGAGATTGCGTGAATGAGACATTACCGCCGTGGTTGTGTGCTTATTGTCTGCATGTTGGTTGGAGATATATCATTGAGGATAGGTTTACACTTGGTAAAATGGTACAGAGTTACCGAATCACCATTATAATGTATCTGTAGATTCCAATGGTGTCTGCGCCAATGTCCAATTAGCAACATTAACAAAACTCCCAATGAATGACATCATAAGAGCCTGACATTCTTCATTTACAAAAATAAAGAATAAAGATGTCGTCATTTCATGGTGCTCAAAGAGATTTATATCTTCTCTTGGGAATGTAGTACGCTTCTCAGATTTGTGTTACTGTTCTTTTAACTCTGTACAAAGGGTTCTAAGTTTTGTTCACTTTGTTTCTCTGTCTGCCTGTGCAGTTCCTTTAAAAGCTGCATTACTGCAGAAACCAAATGTCTAATCTCCTGGTGTTTCACTTCAATGCACAAAAGCTGCCATGCTGGGCCGTGCAGTTACCCAACGCCCTCTGATAACCCACGGCTCAGCTGCTTCTCATTACCCCTTGGCACTCTCTTCAAAGCCAGCGGATTTCGTGGTTTGTTTTAGGGATCTCTCTGACCACCCTGCTGGTACAGACGGTAACCCAGGATTGGCAAATTGCTCAAATAGTATCACTTCCTCGCCCCTTACTACTTTTCTTAGATCACGGGGAAAATTAGTTTTAAAAAAAAAAACAAAATAAACGAATGAATAAAGTCATATTCTATCTTCATTCGTTAAATGTGGCTTTGGGAGAAGTTGGTTAAATTGTAAAGTTTGTAATGTGGCTTGTCCTTGTTTTTTCAATGTTTCAATGTTTGTGAATTCCTCTTTATTCACTGATTTCTGTGAATTGTTTCCTGTGGCACGACGAGGCCTTCCCTTGTTAGATCCTACTGAGATTTCTATCAGACTGACACCGACCAGCAAGCTATTACGCAGAATATGCCGGACCTGTTCACTATTCCTGCTCGGCAGAGCTGCTGCGTGACTAAGCCTTTCACTGTCCAGGCATTATTCCTTTTATAATGTCCATGCATTGTGCATGATGTATTGTGGCTTTACCAACAAAAATAATCTCAAAAATAGCACTGGGCGTGTGGCGTTATCCTTAGTATGTCGCAATATGCGTCATTTATTTAAAGCTTATCGGCACTGGCTGGCGTATCCTTCTGGGCACTCCCAGAGTCTGTCACAGATACATTGCTACAGACACTGTTGGCGATACAGAAGGTAACTAATAAGATGGCAGCTGTCTTTATACCAAAATCTTCAGTAAATACACTCTAGAACTAAGAATTGTACAGCGCTACGGAATCTGATGGCGCTATATAAATAATAAAATAACAATAATAAGACGTTTGGTTAGTGGGATTTGATTATGTGTCATGTTAAACCATTGTGCTCAAGCACTGAAAGGGTTAAATGCATGCTTTTGGGGCTATGATGAGAATATATATTTCTACATCTTGACCCTTGACAATGTGGGTTTTAACCCCTTAAGGACCAAACTTCTGGAATAAAAGGGAATCATGACATGTTAATATACATGTGTAATATAAGGGGGAACATGGAGGGCTGATTCCGGTGGTTCAAATCGTTATCTTATCCTACATATGTCTAATTCTGTACCAGTTATGATCTTTAGCAACAGCCAGCAAGTGACATGAGTCTTCCTATATGTGATTATACCAGGAATAATAGCCTATCAGAATGTCTAGATACACAATCAACCGTTTAGACATGCATGATCAGCCTGTAGGGCACTGACTCCCACATATAGGTAATTGCATCCTACTTTTATTAACATATCTACGCTTAACCTTTAGTGACTCTTTCAAAGTTAACCTATACGTATACTGCTTCGCCTGTACTTATTGTGCATTGTTTCTCTCACTACCCCAATTGTAATGCGGGATGATTGGCATGAGGACTGCTGTTGGGGCACATCAAGCGTGTCTGTAATGTCATTATGCACTGCAAAAAAACAAAACAAATTAAACTCCAAATGATACTGACCTTTTAAATGTCTTGTATCTACAAGTTTCCAGCTTTTTTGTGAACTCTGTCCAAACCAGGACGGGCACAGGAGGTTCAGTTTGGTCCCAGGAGAAGGTACATCATTCTCAGCAGGGAACGTAGTTAAGCCCTTAGCAGCTACTACATTGCTCACATTGAACAGATGGAAATAATGCTTAAGCTGACAGCAGCAACTCCAAGCCCATTACATTACTGTCGGCTCTGTTCATGTTGTACGTGGGCCTGTCAGGTGTGGTCATGCATGCATGTAACGTTGCCTCAGTCTACTTTACGGTATGGTGTGAAGGAGCCAATCGGGAAAGGCTGCAATTTGTATAGCACGCCACACACGCGGTACAAACCTGTGGGCGAGCAGAGGAAGACGTATTATAAGACTTATAATGGTTTAGTTTTGCAAATCACTGCCGTTCCAGGCAATTTGTGTGCAAGGAGACCTGGAAACCTTACAACCTACACAATGCAAGAAGCACTTTGTTATTGTGTTTGGTGTCCCTTGAAGCAGTTTAATGTACTGTGAGGTAATGCCTGGTGTCATGGATTTGGGGTTCAGCTACTTTGGGAATAAGCTTGTGGTAGTGGTGTTCCTAGTGGTGTATTTCTGGAAATGGCTTTTGGATTGCTGCAGTAGAGGTGTCTTCTAACCGTGAATGTCACTTTAGTTTAGTCATCGTCCTGAGAGGTTTGATGTCACAGGAGAGACATCAGGCGGCCTCGTGTACGTTCCGCTAGATTAACCGAACCAAAATGCACGCGGATGACTCACACCAATGGGGGAAAGGGAGATTCACGAAAAAACACTTTTTTACAAATTATTATTCGATTTCAAACCTTTCTAGCCATCCTCCAAAGCACGAGCATTAGATGGTAGTTAAATTTGTATATTAATGGGTTCGTGCATCGCGCATGCTGAGTGTACAGGATATTTAAAATGGTGTTACGGGATTCTTAATGGGCGACAATGCACACTAGGCAATATTAAACAGTACATTACTCTAGAAGGGAGATTTCCAGATATATAGTTATAATTTCTCTAAAATAAAATAAATGTAGATTTTGTGTTTTGTAATAATTTAAGTCGCACGGTTTATACTTTATCTGTGGGAAGCACGTATTTCGTTCTGTTCTTGTTTAGAGAATTTTCCCTTGTTCCTCATTTAGCGGATTCTCTCCGTACTACCTGTTATAACAGACCGACAATTCCTGCCATTGGAATAATCGCACCTGCTAGTTTTAACGCAGGGATGGACTACATTCCCCATAATTCTCTGCCAGTGTTCCGGTCTCAAATCTTGTTAGCATTGACTGACTGATTTTGAATAGTAGTGACTGTGCAGTGAAGGAATTAATTCTAAAGTTTGCCTGGTTTTTTTTTAATCATTTTTATAAGACATTTGCATTAAGCCGGACCCTTTGGCAGTGGAATTGTTTATCACACTGGATTTGGGGCACGGATTCTTTGTGAGGGACTGGCAGGCTCCCAAATATGTACCGCTCCCCGGATCCGATACACACCTTCCCTTCTAAAAAGAACTCTCTCTGCCCCAAGGAGAGCAGTGAAAGTCTTGTTTTACTCCCGAGCTGTGCGCTAACCGAGAGCATTCAGAATATTTCACAGGAGGCCAGTAACACGCCCGCCAGCTGAACTGCCCAGCTCCTGCGTTACTTCTTCTTATGTTGGGAAGAACGAAACGCAAACATGGCTTCCGAGCTGCGCCTCACAGCTATTTGTTTGTTGAATTAATTTTCTAAACTCAGCGAGACCATAAGTGTAACTGTGCTCTGAACAGACCTGAGGCATATTATTGTGTCCGGTTTAAAGGGTCCGCTGAGTTATACCTGGTACCCTGTCTGTCCGTTGTATGTGGGTTATTTGGACCATCTGAACACAACAATTTCCTTTTCTACATATTCACGTTGTGGTGAGGTCAGGTTCGTTTGGTGTCTTCTCTACATGTCCGGTAAGAGTTTGGCTTTAAACCACACCGGCACGTAAAACGCTTGTAGTTTGTAAGTATCGGAATGCTGCAGGTGCTCACAAAATACTCACATTAACCCCTGCAGATTTCTAATTATAGGGACGTAATAAACAGCGTAATGATAATTACTTTCTGTGTCATGTTTCTGAGTTAATAAATGAATTGGCAGGAAGTCCTGTGTGCTACGAATTTACCCTTGGCACTTTTTATTCTATAGACTGAGATCGTCCAGTGTGTTCGCAGCGACCCACGGAGTCTCCTTTGTGTTGGATGTCGTTATAGAAACGGTTGATAAATAGTGAATTTTGGTGCATTGAATGTTAGAATGGAAGACTTGAGCTAAAACGGTACATTCCACGGTGTCGGTGTGTAAGCTCAGTCTATCAGAGAATGAATCACTGCGTCACATGTAGATAGAAGGGCTGCGTGATTCTGTCTCACAGATTGAAACCGTGATACTCTGCTCTCTCTATCTGTATAGGAGAAGAGGAATGCTGTGGGTAAATAGTACAGTAGCTTTATCCTGGAGATAGCTGCTTTCCTGAATAACTGGTAACAATCACCTAATCTTATCAGTGAAAGAGACTTTATTTACAGAGGAGATTGGGAATCCACAAACAATGAGCCCATTCTAATGATATGAACTGTATCCAGGGCAATGAAAGCCTGGCTTAACGTTGGAATATTATGAAAATATTATTACAGTTAAAAAGGTATCGCTTTAACTACTATAGGAGAGAATATCATGAAAATATAGAAATTGGGGTCGGGGTCTCTAAGTGTGTAGTTGGCACAGAAAACTGAGAGATGTCTAAAATACATATATTGTATCCTAACTGTACTAACTCCCCGACGGGTGCATTGGAAGAGCCAGGCTGAATTGCCAAAGGGTTCAGTAACCTGCGAGTCGTGGTCTCACTCACTCTATAAAGGGGTCTCTTCACTGTCTAGTCGTGGTGTGCTCACGTTATAAAGCGGTCTGTTCACTAACTAGGAGTCGTGGTGTGCTCACTGTATAAAGAGGTCTGTTCACTAACTGGGAGTCGTGGTGTGCTCACTGTATAAAGGGGTCTGTTCACTAACTGGGAGTCGTGGTGTGCTCACGTTATAAAGGGTTCTGTTCACTTACTGGGAGTCGTGATGTGCTCACGTTATAAAGGGGTCTGTTCACTAACTGGGAGTCATGTTGTGCTCACGTTATAAAGGGGTCTGTTCACTAACTGGGAGTCGTGGTGTGCTCACGTTATAAAGGGGTCTGTTCACTAACTGGGAGTCGTGGTGTGCTCATGTTATAAAGGGGTCTGTTCACTAACTGGGAGTCGTGGTGTGCTCACGTTATAAAGGGGTCTGTTCACTAACTGGGAGTCATGGTGTGCTCACGTTATAAAGGGGTCTGTTCACTAACTGGGAGTCGTGGTGTGCTCACGTTATAAAGGGTTCTGTTCACTAACTGGGAGTCGTAGTGTGCTCTTGTTATAAAGGGGTCTGTTCACTAACTGGGAGTCGTGGTGTGCTCACGTTATAAAGGGGTCTGTTCACTAACTGGGAGTCGTGGTGTGCTCACTCTATAAAGGGGTCTGTTCATTTACTGGGAGTCGTGGTGTGCTCACGTTATAAAGGGTTCTGTTCACTAACTGGGAGTCGTGGTGTGCTCACGTTATAAAGGGGTCTGTTCACTTACTGGGAGTCGTGGTGTGCTCACTGTATAAAGGGGTCTGTTCACTAACTGGGAGTCGTGGTGTGCTCACTGTATAAAGGGGTCTGTTCACTAACTGGGAGTCGTGGTGTGCTCACGTTATAAAGGGTTCTGTTCACTTACTGGGAGTCGTGATGTGCTCACGTTATAAAGGGGTCTGTTCACTAACTGGGAGTCATGTTGTGCTCATGTTATAAAGGGGTCTGTTCACTAACTGGGAGTCGTGGTGTGCTCACGTTATAAAGGGGTCTGTTCACTAACTGTGAATTTTGTTCATTTTTCTGCTATTGGGCCCTCTAGCTTTAATTTCAGCTCCTCCGCTGGCAATATTTGGGGTCCAGGGAGTTTTTGGGTGTAGATTTTGAAATGCTTGGACATTCCCTCTCCCCCCATGAACCAGCGGGGTTAATATAAACCACTTATAGCAAGTAAACCATTCCTAAACCCCCCTGGCAGCAGCTGGCCCTGTGTGTACCTTCCTATTGTCTGCGGCTGGTGATGCTTTGTAGCCATCGTGGGAAATGAGTAAAATCGAACACGTTCAAACAGGCCGCAGGTAGCGAGCACGTCGCTTTGTGTTCCTGTCATTGTCCGTCTTGTGTGAAGACCTTGTTACACATTAAGTGTGAATTCAATGATTTCACTAGATGCAGAGAAACTATGAAAAGAATATACAGTTTTATAGGAGAGAAAAAAAGGTAAACTGGTAATGCATTAAATAGTTCAAATAAATGCATTTGTTTCCAACCCGTGACCGAGCTGCTTCAGACCAATTCAGGCTGAGGTGGGGTGCACTATAGCAGAAGGTTTATCCATGCACATTTTAAATCCTAGATTTGAAGGCTGATGTAAGGGCAGTGAATAATTAACTAGATTTTCCTATGGCTATCAGTAATTTGGATACTAGCTGGGGCAGTAATGGGAAGCAGGAGGCTGTGTGCGGGGCATTAATGGGAAGCAGGGGGCAGTAATGAGAAGCAGGAGGCAATGAGCGGGGCAGTAATGGGAAGCAGGGGGCAGTAATGGGAAGCAGGGGGCAGTAATGGGAAGCAGGAGGCTGTGTGCGGGGCAGTAATGGAAAGCAGGAGGCTGTGTGCGGGGCAGTAATGGGAAGCAGGGGGCAGTAATGGGAAGCAGGAGGCAATGAGCGGGGCAGTAATGGGAAGCAGGGGGCAGTAATGGGAAGCAAGAGGCAATGAGCGGGGCAGTAATGGGAAGCAGGAGGCAATGAGCGGGGCAGTAATGGGAAGCAGGGGGCAGTAATGGGAAGCAGGAGGCTGTGTGCGGGGCAGTAATGGAAAGCAGGAGGCAATGAGCGGGGCAGTAATGGGAAGCAGGGGGCAGTAATGGGAAGCAGGAGGCTGTGTGCGGGGCAGTAATGGAAAGCAGGAGGCTGTGTGCGGGGCAGTAATGGGAAGCAGGGGGCAGTAATGGGAAGCAGGAGGCAATGAGCGGGGCAGTAATGGGAAGCAGGAGGCAATGAGCGGGGCAGTAATGGGAAGCAGGAGGCTGTGTGCAGGGCAGTAATGGGAAGCAGGAGGCTGTGTGCGGGGCAGTAATGGGAAGCAGGGGGCAGTAATGGGAAGCAGGAGGCTGTGCGGGGCAGTAATGGGAAGCAGGGGGCAGTAATGGGAAGCAGGAGGCAATGAGCGGGGCAGTAATGGGAAGCAGGAGGCAATGAGCGGGCAGTAATGAGAAGCAGGAGGCAATGAGGCAATGAGCGGCGCAGTAATGGGAAGCAGGGGGCAGTAATGGGAAGCAGGAGGCTGTGTGCGGGGCAGTAATGGGAAGCAGGGGGCAGTAATGGGAAGCAGGAGGCAATGAGCGGGGCAGTCATCGGAAGCAGGGGGCAGTAATGAGAAGCAGGAGGCAGTGAGCGGGGCTGTGATGGCAAACGGGGCAGTAATGGGAAGCGGAGGGCAGTAAGCGGGGCAGTAATGGGAAGCAGGGGGCAGTAGCGGGAAGCAGGGGGCAGTAGCGGGAAGCAGGGGGCAGTAGCGGGAAGCAGGGGGCAGTAATGGGAAGCTGTTGCCTTTTCCTCTCTTTCTCTCTCTCCGCTTTGCTTTTCCCTTCAGATGTCCGTCATGCTGCATTTCCTTCATAATTGCTGTAAAAGTGATAACTGCATGAGTTAACACAAACGGTCTTTGTGAAGGTGACGGGACAAATTGGCCTATTTTCAGATTGTTCACGTGTTATTTTCCTGTATTTCCTGTGCTTGCACCTAGTGAAATCATAGCGGGGATCACGTGTCCTTGAGCGTTGCTTCTAGTGAATATTTAGTGTTACGTTGGGGTAAATCTGTGTGAATTTACTGAATTCTAAACATGTAACCTTCGTGCCGGGACTATCTGGGCACAGACGTGGCTGTACGGGCGCTGGTGCCACGTTTTGGAATAATTATTTTTTTTGGAATATTTTCACCTCATTCCTGATTCTGCCTCTATCTTGGTCATTGATTGTGAGTGTGAACAACCACTTTCGTGAGCCTCGTCGGCACTACCAACGAGGACTGGCTGGGTGTTAACCCGTTTGCTGTCTAATCAGTGGTTTATATCCCAATGTGTGGATTCAGTGATTGGCACCCAATTCATTTTCATCAATTTCTGTTTCTCAATATTTTATCATATTTTGTAGTTCGATAGAACGAGGAAGGGACCTGTCTCATCAAGGCCCCATATATATATATACGCTATATATCTTTCCTAGTTAAATCTCATTCTGTACTAAATGAACTACTTTACTACTCGTACAATCCATTACGGCTAGCGAGAGGGAATATAGAAATGTGAACTGGTATTGGGAAATTATTGAATAATGGCTTATATCGGATGGCTGAACTTCGAAGTTACCAACTAGCACAAACCGACAGAGATCGCTTTCACTACTTTAGTCTCTACCAACTCTGCCGGAGGGCTGTTCCAGGTATCTACAGCATTCTGTAAATCATTTTATAGGCTACGATTCCAGTCCCCTATATGGAATCCATTTACAGTGTGTGTGACAGACAGAGAGTGTTTATTTGTTGTTTACCAGGTCCTGTGCTGAGCTCAGCAGTGCGGCCTCCGCTCCTCAAATCCAGCATTAGTCATCCTTTGCTGCGATCGCTTTTTACACAATGTCACAGCGATGTAACAATGGCTGACACACAATGCCAGTTAGCTTGTGATTCCCCCATGGCCAGCTTGTGATATCCCCCCCCCCATGGCCAGCTTGTGATATCCCCCCCCCCATGGCCAGCTTGTGATATCCCCCCCCCCATGGCCAGCTTGTGATATCCCCCCCCCCATGGCCAGCTTGTGATATCCCCCCCCCATGGCCAGCTTGTGATATCCCCCCCCCCATGGCCAGCTTGTGATATCCCCCCCCATGGCCAGCTTGTGATATCCCCCCCCCCCATGGCCAGCTTGTGATACCCCCCCCATGGCCAGCTTGTGATATCCCCCCCCCCCATGGCCAGCTTGTGATATCCCCCCCCCCCCATGGCCAGCTTGTGATATCCCCCCCCCCATGGCCAGCTTGTGATATCCCCCCCCATGGCCAGCTTGTGATATCCCCCCCCATGGCCAGCTTGTGATATCCCCCCCATGGCCAGCTTGTGATATCCCGCCCATGGCCAGCTTGTGATATCCCCCCCCCATGGCCAGCTTGTGATATCTCCCCCTCCCCCCCCCAATGGCCAGCTTGTGATATATCCCCCCCCCATGGCCAGCTTGTGATATATCCCCCCCCATGGCCAGCTTGTGATATCTCCCCCTCTCCCCCCCATGGCCAGCTTGTGATCTCCCCCTCTCCCCCCCCAATGGCCAGCTTGTGATATCTCCCCCTCTTCCCCACCCAATGGCCAGCTTGTGATATCTCCCCCCCTCCCCATGGCCAGCTTGTGAGAACCCTCCCCCCCATGGCCAGCTTGTGATAACCCCCTCCCCCCCCATGGCCAGCATGTGATATGCCCCCTCCCCCCATGGCCAGCTTGTGATATCCCCCCCCATGGCCAGCTTGTGATATCCCCCCCCATGGCCAGCTTGTGATATCTCCCCCTCTCCCCCCCCCAATGGCCAGCTTGTGATATATCCCCCCCCATGGCCAGCTTGTGATATCTCCCCCTCTCCCCTCCATGGCCAGCTTGTGATCTCCCCTCTCCCCCCCCCCCCATGGCCAGCTTGTGATATCTCCCCCTCTTCCCCACCCAATGGCCAGCTTGTGATATCTCCCCCCCTCCCCATGGCCAGCTTGTGATATCTCCCCCCCTCCCCATGGCCAGCTTGTGATATCTCCCCCCCTCCCCATGGCCAGCTTGTGATAACCCCCTCCCCCCCCCATGGCCAGCTTGTGATAACCCCCTCCCCCCCATGGCCAGCTTGTGATAACCCCCTCCCCCCCATGGCCAGCATGGGATATGCCCCCTCCCCCCATGGCCAGCTTGTGATATCCCCCTCCCCCCGGCCAGCTTGTGATATGCCCCCTCTCCCCCCCCCCCCAATGGACAGCTTGTGATATCTCCCCCTCTGCCCCCTCAATGGCCAGCTTGTGATATCTCCCCCCCCCCCCCCATGGCCAGCTTGTGATATTTCCCCCCCCCCCCACGGCCAACTTGTGATCTCCCCCTCTCCCCCCCCATGGCCAGCTTGTGATATCTCCCCCTCTCCCCCCATGGCCAGCTTGTGATATCTCCCCCTCTCCCCCCATGGCCAGCTTGTGATATCTCCCCCTCTTCCCCCCAATGGCCAGCTTGTGATATCCCCCCCATGGCCAGCTTGTGATAACTCCCCCCCCATGGCCAGCTTGTGATCTTCCCCACCCAATGGCCAGCTTGTGATAACTCCCCCCACCCCCCCCCCCCATGGCCAGCTTGTGATATCTCCTCCCTCCCCCCCCCCATGGCCAGCTTGTGATATCTCCTCCCTCCCCCCCCCATGGCCAGCTTGTGATATCCCCCCCCCATGGCCAGCTTGTGATATCACTCCCCCCACCCATGGCCAGCTTGTGATATCACTCCCTCCCCCCCATGGCCAGCTTGTGATATCACTCCCCCCCCCATGGCCAGCTTGTGATCACTCCCCCCCCCCCCCCCCCATGGCCAGCTTGTGATATGCCCCCTCCCCCCATGGCCAGCTTGTAATATGCCCCCTCCCCCCATGGCCAGCTTGTAATATGCCCCCTCCCCCCATGGCCAGCTTGTAATATGCCCCCTCCCCCCATGGCCAGCTTGTAATATGCCCCCTCCCCCCATGGCCAGCTTGTGATATCCCCCCCCCCCCCCCACACGGCCAGCTTGTGATCTCCCCCTCTCCCCCCCCCCCCACGGCCAGCTTGTGATATCTCCCCCCTCCCCCACGGCCAGCTTGTGATATCTCCCCCCTCCCCCATGGCCAGCTTGTGATATCCCCCCCCCCCCCCATGGCCAGCTTGTGATATCACTCCCCCCCCCCCCCCCCGATGGCCAGCTTGTAATATCCTCCCCCCATGGCCAGCTTGTGATATCTGCCTCCACGGTCAGCTTGTGATTTCCTCTCTCTGTGGTTATTTTGTGACAGATTTCCCTCGCTCTCTCTGACGTGTGTGGCAGATCCCCCCCCCCCCGGCCAGTGTGTGACAGACCCCCACCCTCTCTCTTACCAGTGTGTGACAGACCCCCACCCTCTCTCTTACCAGTGTGTGACAGACCCCCACCCTCTCTCTGACCAGTGTGTGACAGACCCCCACCCTCTCTCTGACCAGTGTGTGACAGACCCCCACCCTCTCTCTGACCAGTGTGTGACAGACCCCCACCCTCTCTCTGACCAGTGTGTGACAGACCCCCACCCTCTCTCTGACCAGTGTGTGACATACCCCCACCGTCTCTCACCAGTGTGTGACAGACCCCCACCCTCTCTGACCAGTGTGTGACAGACCCCCACCCTCTCTGACCAGTGTGTGACAGACCCCCACCCTCTCTGACCAGTGTGTGACAGACCCCCACCCTCTCTGACCAGTGTGTGACAGACCCCCACCCTCTCTGACCAGTGTGTGACAGACCCCCACCCTCTCTCTGACCAGTGTGTGACAGACCCCCACCCTCTCTCTGACCAGTGTGTGACAGACCCCCACCCTCTCTCTGACCAGTGTGTGACAGACCCCCACCCTCTCTCTGACCAGTGTGTGACAGACCCCCACCCTCTCTCTGACCAGTGTGTGACAGACCCCCACCCTCTCTCTGACCAGTGTGTGACAGACCCCCACCCTCTCTCTGACCAGTGTGTGACAGACCCCCACCCTCTCTCTGACCAGTGTGTGACAGACCCCCCCTCTCTCTCTGACCAGTGTGTGACAGACCCCCCCTCTCTGACCAGTGTGTGACAGACCCCACCATCTCTGACCAGTGTGTGACAGACCCCACCCTCTCTGACCAGTGTGTGACAGACCCCACCCTCTCTGACCAGTGTGTGACAGACCCCACCCTCTCTGACCAGTGTGTGACAGACCCCCACCCTCTCTCTGACCAGTGTGTGACAGACCCCCACCCTCTCTCTGACCAGTGTGTGACAGACCCCCCTCTCTCTATGACCAGTGTGTGACAGACCCCCACCCTCTCTCTGACCAGTGTGTGACAGACCCCCCTCTCTCTCTCTGACCAGTGTGTGACAGACCCCCCCTCTCTCTGACCAGTGTGTGACAGACCCCCACCCTCTCTCTGACCAGTGTGTGACAGACCCCCCTCTCTCTATGACCAGTGTGTGACAGACCCCCACCCTCTCTCTGACCAGTGTTTGACAGACCCCCACCCTCTCTCTGACCAATGTGTGACAGACCCCCTCTCTCTCTGACCAGTGTGTGACAGACCCCCCTCTCTCTGACCAGTGTGTGACAGACCCCCCCCTCTCTCTCTCTGACCAGTGTGTGACAGACCCCCCCCCCTCTCTCTCTGACCAGTGTGTGGCAGACCCCCACCCTCTCTGACCAGTGTGTGACAGACCCCCCCCTCTCTCTGACCAGTGTGTGACAGACCCCCCCCTCTCTCTGACCAGTGTGTGACAGACCCCACCCTCTCTGACCAGTGTGTGACAGACCCCACCCTCTCTGACCAGTGTGTGACAGACCCCCACCCTCTCTCTGACCAGTGTGTGGCAGACCCCCCTCTCTCTATGACCAGTGTGTGACAGACCCCCACCCTCTCTCTGACCAGTGTGTGACAGACCCCACCCTCTCTGACCAGTGTGTGACAGACCCCCACCCTCTCTCTGACCAGTGTGTGACAGACCCCCCCCTCTCTCTGACCAGTGTGTGACAGACCCCCCCTCTCTCTGACCAGTGTGTGACAGACCCCACCCTCTCTGACCAGTGTGTGACAGACCCCCACCCTCTCTCTGACCAGTGTGTGACAGACCCCACCCTCTCTGACCAGTGTGTGACAGACCCCCCCCTCTCTCTGACCAGTGTGTGACAGACCCCCCCTCTCTCTGACCAGTGTGTGACAGACCCCACCCTCTCTGACCAGTGTGTGACAGACCCCACCCTCTCTGACCAGTGTGTGACAGACCCCCACCCTCTCTCTGACCAGTGTGTGACAGACCCCCCTCTCTCTATGACCAGTGTGTGACAGACCCCCCCCTCTCTCTCTCTGACCAGTGTGTGACAGACCCCCCCCTCTCTCTCTCTGACCAGTGTGTGACAGACCCCCCCTCTCTCTGACCAGTGTGTGACAGACCCCCCCTCTCTCTGACCAGTGTGTGACAGACCCCCACCCTCTCTCTGACCAGTGTGTGACAGACCCCCCTCTCTCTATGACCAGTGTGTGACAGACCCCCACCCTCTCTCTGACCAGTGTGTGACAGACCCCCACCCTCTCTCTGACCAGTGTGTGACAGACCCCCTCTCTCTCTGACCAGTGTGTGACAGACCCCCCCTCTCTCTGACCAGTGTGTGACAGACCCCCCCCTCTCTCTCTCTCTGACCAGTGTGTGACAGACCCCCCCCCTCTCTCTGACCAGTGTGTGGCAGACCCCCACCCTCTCTGACCAGTGTGTGGCAGACCCCCACCCTCTCTGACCAGTGTGTGGCAGACCCCCACCCTCTCTCTGACCAGTGTGTGGCAGACCCCCACCCTCTCTCTGACCAGTGTGTTACAGACCCCCCCCTCTCTCTGACCAGTGTGTTACAGACCCCCCCTCTCTCTGACCAGTGTGTGACAGACCCCCCCTCTCTCTGGCCAGTGGCTGAGGATGCTGTGCGTTACAGCTGGAGTTTTGTTAGAATCTGAGATAAAGTATTTTTGTTATTTAATGCTCCCTCTAGAGCAGTTAAACATGAGACGGTGCACAGACCCCCCCCCCTTACCCTCGCAGTCTCCATTTTTTTTATTACGTTTGTTTGTATAATAAGTCGCTCCATGCCGTGCCAGCTTTCTGTGTGTATTTCATGTAAGTATTTTCCACTTGGCTTTGTGTATCACTATTCACATCCCATGGGCACAGAACCCTCTCTTTGGATCTCTAACCGCCTGCAAAAAGCATCAATCCATTGGCGTAAAATAAAGGGGCTGCGACTGCATGAACTCATAAATTAATTTGGAAGGGATCCTCCCAATTGGCTGGGGGAGTCATTTTACTCTGGGAAAAATATATGCAAATTATAAGCTCGCTGGCTAAAGGTTTATCGATAGAATACACCTCCCATCACACTCAGTCAGCAAACTGTGAGGCTGTGAAACGGAGCTAATTAGCTGGCCTGTCTGATCTGCCTGTAACTGTCCTCAAAAATAAATAAAAATGGCAATGGTCACCCGTACGTGTACGGGCCTGGACGCCATGCAGCGTGGGGGGCCTGGACGCCATGCAGCGTGGGGGGCCCGGACGCCATGCAGCGCGGGGGGCCCGGACGCCATGCAGCGTGGGGGGCCCGGACGCCATGCAGCGTGGGGAGCCTGGACGCCATGCAGCGTGGGGGTCCCGGACGCCATGCAGCGTGGGGGTCCCGGACGCCATGCAGCGTGGGGGTCCCGGACGCCATGCAGCGTGGGGGTCCCGGACGCCATGCAGCGTGGGGGTCCCGGACGCCATGCAGCGTGGGGGTCCCGGACGCCATGCAGCGTGGGGGGCCCGGACGCCATGCAGCGTGGGGGTCCCGGACGCCATGCAGTGTGGGGGTCCCGGACGCCATGCAGTGTGGGGGTCCCGGACGCCATGCAGTGTGGGGGTCCCGGACGCCATGCAGTGTGGGGGTCCCGGACGCCATGCAGTGTGGGGGTCCCGGACGCCATGCAGTGTGGGGGTCCCGGACGCCATGCAGTGTGGGGGTCCCGGACGCCATGCAGTGTGAGGGTCCCGGACGCCATGCAGTGTGGGGGTCCCGGACGCCATGCAGTGTGGGGGTCCCGGACGCCATGCAGTGTGGGGGTCCCGGACGCCATGCAGTGTGGGGGTCCCGGGCGCCATGCAGTGTGGGGGTCCCGGGCGCCATGCAGTGTGGGGGTCCCGGGCGCCATGCAGTGTGGGGGTCCCGGGCGCCATGCAGTGTGGGGGGCCTTTGTAGTGGGGGCTTAACTCTTAAACCAGTTCTGTTCCCTCTCTTCAATGGCACAATAACTAACAGAAAGTGTGTGTCTGTTTTAGTAAATAACAGTGAAAGCACATAAAATGCATTTCCTCTCCTACAGTCGTGCGTTTTCCAAGCATCGTGGGTCAATGATATCGCTCACACCAAAAAGAGAAAACGTTGCACACCCCAGTTGCATCATGTAGTTCAGAAACATTGCCATGTCTGCGCACGAGTGTCCGACGTAGCAGACGGGTGTGGATGCTGAAGGTTTGGGATTTCATTGGTACGTTACAGGGCCATGGAATCCCACCAATGCCATCCAGACTGTGCACCGCCACCAGTCCTACTGACTACATTCTCAGGTTGTTTATATGGCAAGGAAAGTGCACATTCCTCTGTCACTGTTTATTTCTGTGTAATTAAATTTACTGGGGACTTAATGTCAGCTCTTTAAAGTGCCACATTTGGCAGATGGCTCTTGTACAGCTCGAGGAATTAGTGCTGATCCTTTAAGAACAAGCCATAGTAATGTGCTGTGTATTCATTAAAAAGGATCCAAACTGCTCATGGCAGAGGGACAATCACGAGACAGACACAAGTGACCTTAGATTTACCCACAAACAGCAGCATCGTCATAACACACAGCAGTGGTGTAGCGTGGGGTGGGGGGCACAGGGGCGAAGGCCCTGGGCGAAGAATTTCAAAATAAGGTAGTAATAGATAACCCCCCCCCCACACGCACACACCTCCCAATGGTTGAACATTCTACGCAGCATTTCAGCATGACGGGGCAAATAACCGTTGGCATATGGTAATACGTTACAATATTTTTCTTGTTAACCCCTTAAGGACACAACTTCTGGAATAAAAGGGAATCATGATGGAATATTAGTAGGAGGCGAGTCCCGCACAGGCTGGGCTGGAGGAAGCTCGGGGGAGTGTCTCTAATATTACAGACTGCTGACCCTGAGAAGTAGGAGGCGAGTCCCGCACAGGCTGGGCTGGAGGAAGCTCGGGGGAGTGTCTCTAATATTACAGACTGCTGACCCTGAGAAGTAGGAGGCGAGTACCGCACAGGCTGGGCTGGATGAAGCTCGGGGGAGTGTCTCTAATATTACAGACTGCTGACCCTGAGAAGTAGAAGGTGAGTACCGCACAGGCTGGGCTGGAGGAAGCTCGGGGGAGTGTCTCTAATATTACAGACTGCTGACCCTGAGAAGTAGGAGGCGAGTACCGCACAGGCTGGGCTGGAGGAAGCTCGGGGGAGTGTCTCTAATATTACAGACTGCTGACCCTGAGAAGTAGGAGGCGAGTACCGCACAGGCTGGGCTGGATGAAGCTCGGGGGAGTGTCTCTAATATTACAGACTGCTGTCCCTGAGAAGTAGGAGGCGAGTACCGCACAGGCTGGGCTGGAGGAAGCTCGGGGGAGTGTCTCTAATATTACAGACTGCTGACCCTGAGAAGTAGAAGGTGAGTACCGCACAGGCTGGGCTGGGGGAAGCTCGGGGGAGTGTCTCTAATATTACAGACTGCTGACCCTGAGAAGTAGAAGGTGAGTACCGCACAGGCTGGGCTAGAGGAAGATCGGGGGAGTGTCTCTAATATTACAGACTGCTGTCCCTGAGAAGTAGAAGGTGAGTACCGCACAGGCTGGGCTAGAGGAAGATCGGGGGAGTGTCTCTAATATTACAGACTGCTGTCCCTGAGAAGTAGAAGGTGAGTACCGCACAGACTGGGCTGGAGGAAGCTCGGGGGAGTGTCTCTAATATTACAGACTGCTGTCCCTGAGAAGTAGAAGGTGAGTACCGCACAGGCTGGGCTAGAGGAAGATCGGGGGAGTGTCTCTAATATTACAGACTGCTGTCCCTGAGAAGTAGGAGGTGAGTACCGCACAGGCTGGGCTGGAGGAAGCTCGGGGGAGTGTCTCTAATATTACAGACTGCTGACCCTGAGAAGTAGGAGGTGAGTACCGCACAGGCTGGGCTGGAGGAAGCTCGGGGGAGTGTCTCTAATATTACAGACTGCTGTCCCTGAGAAGTAGAAGGTGAGTACCGCACAGACTGGGCTGGAGGAAGCTCGGGGGAGTGTCTCTAATATTACAGACTGCTGTCCCTGAGAAGTAGAAGGTGAGTACCGCACAGGCTGGGCTAGAGGAAGATCGGGGGAGTGTCTCTAATATTACAGACTGCTGACCCTGAGAAGTAGGAGGTGAGTACCGCACAGGCTGGGCTGGAGGAAGCTCGGGGGAGTGTCTCTAATATTACAGACTGCTGACCCTGAGAAGTAGAAGGTGAGTACCGCACAGGCTGGGCTGGGGGAAGCTCGGGGGAGTGTCTCTAATATTACAGACTGCTGACCCTGAGAAGTAGAAGGTGAGTACCGCACAGGCTGGGCTGGAGGAAGCTCGGGGGAGTGTCTCTAATATTACAGACTGCTGACCCTGAGAAGTAGGAGGCGAGTACCGCACAGGCTGGGCTGGAGGAAGCTCGGGGGAGTGTCTCTAATATTACAGACTGCTGACCCTGAGAAGTAGAAGGTGAGTACCGCACAGGCTGGGCTGGAGGAAGCTCGGGGGAGTGTCTCTAATATTACAGACTGCTGACCCTGAGAAGTAGGGGGCGAGTACCGCACAGGCTGGGCTGGAGGAAGCTCGGGGGAGTGTCTCTAATATTACAGACTGCTGACCCTGAGAAGTAGGAGGCGAGTACCGCACAGGCTGGGCTGGAGGAAGCTCGGGGGAGTGTCTCTAATATTACAGACTGCTGACCCTGAGAAGTAGAAGGTGAGTACCGCACAGGCTGGGCTGGAGGAAGCTCGGGGGAGTGTCTCTAATATTACAGACTGCTGACCCTGAGAAGTAGAAGGTGAGTACCGCACAGGCTGGGCTGGAGGAAGCTCGGGGGAGTGTCTGGGCGGTCAGCGTCACACCCATCCAGCCCAGTAGGACTTTACCTTGCAGATCAAGTGTAAATCAAGGAGAGCGGTGAGCTGCTGGGTAATTATTAGAATTGGTTAGAATTCAAACAGTATGGGGCAGCCATCACAAAGCCCCCACACATTGTGCTCCTAGCAGGCTGTACACCCCCTCACAGGCCCTCTGATACCCAAAGCCGCCAGCAAAGTGAAATATCAGGAACGCACTCAATTTAAAATGTTGGGCCAAACACACCGGACATTTTGTCAATTTCAGCTGTTTTCATTTGGCCATTTTGGCTAAAATTCTGACTTTTGTGACTAAACCCGAACCTTAAGTTTTCTTAGTAAAGAAGCAATTATCCCAAATACGCGTTTCATGGATCACATGGTCATTGCCCTTCTGCAGAAAGCAGTTAAAACCACACGCTCTGTGCTGGCTTCAGAACTGTCAGAATGCAGGTCAGACGGACCATGATGGTGTCCAAAAATGTGAATTAATTCACAATACGCCCAGAACCGTCCTGTGAGATTAGTTATTAAACAAGTTCTGGGAACAGCCAGCAATTACAGAGCATCTGGTGTGCCACAACTCACAGCATCCTCAGCCAGCAATTACAGAGCATCTGGTGTGCCACAACTCACAGCATCCTCAGCCATCAATTACAGAGCATCTGGTGTGCCACAACTCACAGCATCCTCAGCCATCAATTACAGAGCATCTGGTGTGCCACAACTCACAGCATCCTCAGCCAGCAATTATAGCGCATCTGGTGTGCCACAACTCACAGCATCCTCAGCCAGCAATTATAGCGCATCTAGTGTGCCACAACTCACAGCATCCTCAGCCAGCAATTATATTGCGTCTGGTGTGCCACAACTCACAGCATCCTCAGCCAGCAACTACAGAGCATGCAATGTGCACCAAAGGCTAATCAGCTGGTGTGCCATAACTCCCAGCATCCTCAGCCTGCAATTATGGAGCAGGCCGTGTACAACCCTAGCTAATCAACTGGTGTGCGTTGCCATAACTCCCAGCATCCTCAGTCAGCAACTACGGAAGATCTGGGGTACAACCAGTGCTTTTAAAGCACCAAGCAACCCGTGTGCAGACTCCCATTATCCTCTGTCAGCATTCTGTCCTCCCACCAGTATAATGCAATCCCTATAGGAAACTGATCATCAGAGTGCCAAGCCCCCGGAGTCTATCGTCTGCCTCCACACACATACAATGTCAGGTATCTGATAAAGCTGTATTAATTATTGGGAGGAATTGCTTTCTATAACGAGTAAGGGATTACACCCAACATGTGCCATTACACATTGTTCCTATATTTAGCCTATAGGCAGGCCACCCTGAAGTAATAATAATTGTGTAACATTAAATGCTAATTCACTGTGAAGGTGTGAGATCTCCTGTGTTAATGGGAAGCCTGTGATGTGCTTCATTCTGTCGTTGTGGGTTGTTGTGTCTGCGTCCGTTGCCTGGTATCACAGGGACCCCACAGTCACCATGACGAGCCTAGGAATTGTCTCCTTGTTATAATCTCACTGGATTGTAGCAACTCGAAAACTTAATTAAATTGAAGATTCAGACAGAAACAGCCAAAATAGGCGAGCTGTGACTGTACCAGAAAGTTTCACAAAGCTGCATTTATTGCATGAAGTTTTGTCATTCAGTTTTGTGTCTCTCCAGTTCGATGTTTAGTAAATAAAGCCCTCTAGCATGGGAACCTGTAATTTACTCATAGTGTCCCTTCCTCTCCTCTCTGTTAGAGAGTTGTGCTGCTTCAGTGGGTGTGGGCTGCTGACAATACAATAAATAAAGACAATATCACCACAATTCAATAATTTATCTCTGTTCTGCCTCCAGGAACGCGGGTGACGTATGAGACGGGTGAAAGTAATAGCTAGCAGCTGTATGTTTGTATTCCTGTTTTAGTAAAGAAACAAAGCCTGTTGTAGTTGTGGTGAATGGACACTTTGGCTGCAGTTTCCATGGCCTTTGGCAGGCCTGCGCGAGCGGTGTGAAAGAAACCGGCTCTCCTGGCCCCGGCAGACCCACTCATTGCCGGCCATTACCTGACCAGAATTTACTTGGCATTCAGCACAGTTTGTGCTTATATTCAGCGCCTAATTTTGTCTTCCAATTCTGGATGGATTTGGATGGAAACGTTGAGATTCTCTCCTGATTTTGTATGTCTCTATTGGCTCCTCTAACACACTCTGCAGGTGAGGAAGCACAGGTAGCGTCAGAATACATTGTTACCAGTTTACTCAATGCTTTCTGTATGAGATACTTTATTCTATATAACAAGATATGCACTGCTGGTCACAGAGCGATTATCTTCCCACGTCCGTGTGTAAGTCTAATTTTATATACTTATCGCCTGTCTTGTGATGCTGTCCATCCGTCTGTCAGTTGCAGATTTTATCATTTTACACACAGATTAGCCTGTAGGGTATTTGTCATTTTACTGACACCCTGTTTTGTAAATGTATAACACACAGCTATAATATCCGCAGCAGTATTATTGCTGTACGCCGGTATAGCCCACCCACAGATGCTGCCATAGAGGGCCGCAGGACTGGTTTATGGCTACACGTAGTACCAGAGTGAACGTGTTTCTCCCAGAAACAAGCTGTTATACGCTAAAATAGATAGTTTTTGTGTTTTTCTTTTGCTTTATTTAATTTGCAGACTAGTTTATTTTACAATAAGGACATACTTGAAAATGAGAGAAATCTCAATGTATCCTTCCTGGTAAAATATTTTATAAATAAATTAATAAGTTAAATGGAAAAAATTAGTTTCGAAAGACATTTAATGCATGTATGACCTTAGGCTTTTCTTTGCCCCCGTGGAGCCTGAGATCTGATTACAGAGGTTGTATGATTGGATGGCCTGCAGCTTTGCTCCTACCTGGGGTTAGATCTAAAGACGCCCCAATCGCGTCCCCAGCAGAACGCGAGATAACTTATTGTGCAGATGGCGCTGCGGGTAGTCCTTGTAGGATGTTTCCATTATATAATTTCCTGATCTCTCCAGTCCAGGCTTCCTGATTGTGTCACCGCCGTTCACTGACATTGGCTAGTGCCGTCAATATGTATCGGCAGGCTGCCACTTCCTTCCTTATCTGCCGCCCATTCTGGCCGAATCTCCTGTATCGGGGTCTCCATATGGCTCCTCGTCACAGTTTGTTTTTATTTAAATTTCCATCATTCTAAACAGAACTCTGGTGGGGGGTAGATTGTTCTGTGTCATTGGTATTTGTTTGCAGATTGGATAATCACGCTCTACGCCTGGACGGAGGCTATTTAGCTAGATTAATGTTATCACCCGCTGTATTTTAAAACGTCTCCAATAACTCCCGGGTGAGGCTCTGTGACGCGCTGTGGGATGTGTTTCTGCTTCCATATTTAACGTGATGGGTCGGCACATCTTTAAACAAAGTGGTTGCATTCAGCTTGCTGTGAATCTGGCATGCGCCTCTCTGAGGGCAAATGCTTCCAAAATTCTTCTATACATTGATCAGATTAAGTCACAACTAACTATAATATAGCAAGGAAATTGTACATGGGACTTTCGTTTCGTTTCCTTTTCTTACAGTGCTGGAAATCATTTAAACATGGCACCTCTTTCTCGGTTTACTCACTAGAATGTGACTTATTGGGAATTCAGACCAAAATGGCAGAATTGCTCAAACTCTCCCAGTCCGCAGAGTTTTCAGTTCCGCCATTTTAAATTTACTTTGAGTTCAATAATTGAGGATTTTGTTAATTGGGAAGCTTTATAGGTCTGTGGTGGTTTGCAGCCAAATCATTCAGAAATATCGAGAGGCATTGCTGTACCGGGCAGTTTCTAACCTCAAATCTGCATTGGAGATTATCGGTTACCGTCATTATCCAAATAACTTCGACACAAAGAAAACATCTACTGCTTCCTGAACAAAGCTGGGAATTACTGCTAAATAATGGACCTTGGAAATCTTACCATGAGATGAACTCAAGTAACTTCCTCTTCGTTTTAGAAATTCCAGATTGTAATTTTATATTGCATTCTCAAACCAGGTAGTAGATACCTGGAATAGCCTTCCAGTGGGAGCAGTAACAGTAATATAGAAAGGGTAGTAGATACCTGGAATAGCCTTCCAGTGGGAGCAGTAACAGTGATATAGAAATGGTAGTAGATACCTGGAATAGCCTTCCAGTGGGAGCAGTAACAGTGATATAGAAATGGTAGTAGATACCTGGAATAGCCTTCCAGTGGGAGCAGTAACAGTGATATAGAAAGGGTAGTAGATACCTGGAATAGCCTTCCAGTGAGAACAGTAACAGTGATATAGAAAGGGTAGTATGTACCTGGAATAGACTTCCAGTGGGAGCAGTAACAGTGATATAGAAAGGGTAGTAGATACCTGGAATAGCCTTCCAGTGGGAGCAGTAACAGTGATATAGAAAGGGTAGTAGGTACCTGGAATAGCCTTCCAGTGGGAGCAGTAACAGTGATATAGAAAGGGTAGTAGATACCTGGAATAGGCTTCCAGTGGGAGCAGTAACGGGGATATAGAAAGGGTAGTAGATACCTGGAATAGACTTCCAGTGGAAGCAGTAACAGTGATATAGAAAGGGTAGTAAATACCTGGAATAGCCTTCCAGTGGGAGCAGTAACAGTGATATAGAAAGGGTAGTAAATACCTGGAATAGCCCTCCAGTGGAAGCAGTAACAGTGATATAGAAAGGGTAGTAGATACCTGGAATAGCCTCCCAGTGGGAGCAGTAACAGTGATATAAAAAGGGTAGTAGATACCTTGAATAGTCTTCCAGTGGGAGCAGTAACAGTGATATAGAAAGGGTAGTAGATACCTGGAATAGCCTTCCACTGGGAGCAGTAACAGTGATATAGAAAGTGTAGTAGATACCTGGAATAGCCTTCCAGTGGGAGCAGTAACAGTGATATAGAAAGGGTAGTAGATACCTGGAATAGCCTTCCAGTGGGAGCAGTAACAGTGATATAGAAAGGGTAGTAGATACCTGGAATAGCCTTCCAGTGGAAGCAGTAACAGTGATATAGAAAGGGTAGTAGATACCTGGAATATCCTTCCAGTGGGAGCAGTAACAGTGATATAGAAGGGGTAGTAGATACCGGGAATAGCCTTCCAGTGGGAGCAGTAACAGTGATATAGAAAGGGTAGTAGATACCGGGAATAGCCTTCCAGTGGGAGCAGTAACAGTGATATAGAAAGGGTAGTAGATACCTGGAATATCCTTCCAGTGGGAGCAGTAACAGTGATATAGAAGGGGTAGTAGATACCGGGAATAGCCTTCCAGTGGGAGCAGTAACAGTGATATAGAAAGGGTAGTAGATACCTGGAATAGCCTTCCAGTGGGAGCAGTAACAGTGATATAGAAAGGGTAGTAGATACCTGGAATAGCCTCCCAGTGGGAGCAGTAACAGTAACATAGAAAGGGTAGTAGATACCTGGAATAACCTTCCAGTGGAAGCAGTAACAGTGATATAGAAAGGGTAGTAGATACCTGGAATATCCTTCCAGTGGGAGCAGTAACAGTGATATAGAAAGGGTAGTAGATACCTGGAATAGCCTTCCAGTGGGAGCAGTAACAGTGATATAGAAAGGGTAGTAGATACCTGGAATAGCCTTCCAGTGGGAGCAGTAACAGTGATAGAGAAAGGGTAGTAAATACCTGGAATATTGGTTAATGTTATATATATATATTTGAAATATTATTATTTGAATTTATATAGCTCCTACATATCCCGCTGTGCTTTGTAAGCACTCGTTGGATGCAACGTGTATGTTAGTTGATGTTGTATTAACTATTTATTACACACAGGATAATAAGGTGTCCGCAATAATGTGAGATGAAAGTAGATTTATATTGGTCTAATTTAAAAGAGTTAGTTTCCCCGCCCCCCCCCTATAATCTTCCTGCAAAAGCTGTATATATAATAAACTGTGTAAAGTTGTAAAACGATGATGAGAATTCACAGTACAAAACACCTGGCTCCACATCCCCCAGGGTACCTCGTATTAAAGTCAAATCCCATGCTATATGCGCTGTTCCCACATACTGTATTGTACTGGGTGTTTACCAACTGCTGTTATTTAGCACAGCACATTATTATTCACAGAGTCTCGATCGGTATATAATAAAATGCTAATCGTGAGCACGTTCCTGCTAATAGTCCATATTGTGTCCTAAAGATCACAGTGTCTCGCTTCAGACACACTATGTCAATTGGTAACAAGATGCCCATAAAGAATCGGCTAGGAAGCTCTGTACATGTCTTACAATATGGTGTAAAAGTACCGGGCTATAAGTAATGGTTTACAGAGGAGAGAATTATCTGCTTCTCTGGCAGATAGCATTCTATTCCTGGGCGGGCGACCGTTATCGCCTTGTTACTTGGTGAGATGTGAGAATCAGAATCTCAGACACTTGTCTTGGGTTTTATCAGTCTCTGATTTTCCACTCCTAGGTCTGTCGCGTTCTTTCCTGACGGCTCCGTGGAGGCTCCGTACCTGTTTATAAATAGCACCTGACACCGAGTTTGAGCTAAATCTAGTCTGACGGAAAAGCGAGCATTTAGGAACGATCCAGCTCTGGGTGATTCATATTTAAAGAGCGGCCGTCGTTTTAGATGTGAAGGTTCATTCTGATAGCTAGAAACGGAAAAAAGATTCAGTTAACACATTACGGTCTGTTACATGGCTTCCTTACACGGCTCTACATTTGGTCCATTCCTCCGTTACAGTGTAAATTGGCCTTGCACAATGTCAAGCCATGTTTACACTAGGGTCCTTTTCAAGTACATCTTAAACCCCTGTGAATGAAAGCTTAACTTGTGTTCGATAGGGCTTTGCATCTTACGATCTTTTTATTACATTATGAAGCCTGGTTGGTAGTTTTATTTATACAGAGGGATTGCTTTAGTGATATAGCCACGGTGCATTTTTGTACTCTGAACCTTTTTTGCCATTTACCCCCCATTGATCTAAATCCATACGATTCTCTCATTACGTATTGGTGGCGTGGCATGGGTTTCGGTACAGATGGACTCTCTGTGGCCAGATTTATTTGCAGCCTGTTTGTAGTATAAACTCGTAGCCTTTTTTTTTTTTACAATTACAGATAATTCCAGTATACGCCAATCGGTCGTCTCGTACCATTACCTGCGATGACATCAGAGAGAGGTTCCTACACATCCCTGATATCCGATTGGCCAGTTAATCAGGGCGGGTGGGAAAAACCCCTTTAAAAACCCGCAGTCAATTAGATATGGGTTGGTCCCTGACGAAGGTGCATCAGTAGCCTCATATTTCACATTCATGTCACACACTATGCACCAATCACTCTGACACCATCTTCTCTTTCTTGTATCCTGCTTCTATTTAGTCAGATTTAAAGGGAGAGAGGGGTCTGTCTGTCATTCTCTGTCTACCATCGCTAGAATAAATTCTTACAATAACTTCACTACTAGCAGCACACTGTGTGGAGGTTTCGTTTTGTCCGATTGCAATAAATCTAGTATTGAATATTTATTTTTTAGGGTGGACAACCCAATCTCCACTATTACATTATATGTCTATATATAGTCATGTTTACATGTAGCATTCTCAATATTAGCAACATAGTCACAGAGGATTAATGTCGGACTGTAATAGATCCAGCATTGATTACCAAACGATCTAGACCAACTTTATCTCTATAAGCTCTCTATCTATCCATATACACCCATATTGTAATTTAGCTCACGCCGGTAACCACACGGCTGACCACACGGCTGACCACACGGCTGACCACACGGCTGACCACACGGCTGACCACACGGCTGACCACACGGCTGACCACACAGGTGACCACGCCGGTAACCACACAGGTAACCACACAGGTGGTTTACTTCTTATTGTTACATTGTCTATAATTAGGATAATTGTTACACTTGACTTATGTATTAGAATGTTTAATATTCACGTTGTTTCATTATAATACCGGGTAGAATTGTCTAATTGTTTTTTCTTGGGATAGCCCATTTTCTCTCATTCTAATAACTCTTAAAGAAAAAAAAGAATAATTAAAAATGTTAATTATTTTACTTTAATATTTGCGTTTGGTCCAGATAATCGGCATTTGTTTGATAATGTCCCACGATTCCATGAGTACAAAAAAATTCGCAAAAATGCGAGTACATAGCACCCTGAGCAGGCTGTATCCTCGCATACATGCTGTGCATCTTGAGAGAGAGATCACAGAGGCAGCAAACGTAAATGATTATTTATCACTATCTGCTTCACCCTCCTCACCATCAATGATTTCATAGCTTGTGCTGGGGTGACTGACAAAACGATGTGACTATTTTTAATACACAGAATACAGCGTCAGATAATCAACAGATTTTATATATATATATATGTTTCTTTTAAATACATATATAAAAAAAAAAGTGTTTTATTCTGACTTGCTGAACACAATTCCAAGCAGAGATGTAAAGAATCTCTGTCTGGAGCTCGTCGTTTAGCACAGACAGTGAGCCGTGACAATGTGTCACTCGTCAAGTAACATCGAATCACAATGTGCTGGCTGAGAGTGAAGGAGACCTTCAGGCACCAGCAAAGTCTCAGATTACTTCCTGTATTAGAATAATTGTGTCCAGACGAGCACCGACTCTGAGATTGGGTGTTGTGTGAATATTTGGGTGCGCAAAGTGGCGAGAGAGGGTTTAAAGGTCCGGCCTTGTCCGAAATCTGAGCTTTTTTCCTGTGTGTTGTTTTGGAGGGGGTGGGGTGTTTTGACTGAGGATGTATAACTCTGTGCAGCGGTCGAGGTTGGTCTTTAAACATATGTTTAAAATGTCGCTCAGGACACGGCTTAGCTTACTACAGGCCTGTTTTCACATGAAGTGGTTCTGGCAGCCATATCTGTATATTGATATGGAAATATTCTGCCTGTTCCAGCATTATCTTGGCTGCAGTGTCTGTGCGGGGGCGAGCCGTATCCCTGCCAGAGATTTCGTACACTCTGCATCGAGGCCTCCACGATGGAGCAAGAGCAGAGTTACTGACACACCACGCACCGTACATCAAACATGCCTGTTCCATGACACATACCCGGAGAATGGATTCATCTAGAACTCACGTCTATAGCAATTACATTAATTGGAGATTTCTTGCCTGAAAATTTAGACTGTTAGTTACGAGCTGGAGGGGGGGTTTGTAAATACAAAGACAGGGGGGGCGCGAGTAGTAAATACAGAGAGCCTGGGGAGATAGTAAATACAGAGAGCTTGGGAGCGGGATAGTAAATACAGAGAGCTTGGGAGCGGGATAGTAAATACAGAACACAAATAACGAGTACCGGGGCACTACCCTTTAATTAATGGCTTTACAATGAATCGTAACGTGAAGGAGGTGTTTCAATCCCACTTCACGGCTTCTGTAAAATCAAATACATTTTCAAAGTGTGTGAGAACTTGTTAGTCAATGGGAGCTATTGGGGTATCATGGCCCCCTTATTTCTTAAAGGGACACTATAGTCACCAGAACAACTACAGCTTATTGTATTTGTTCTGGTGAGTAGAATCATTCCCTTCAGGTTTTTTGCAGTAACCACTGGGTTTTCAGAGAAAATGCAGTGTTTACATTACAGCCTGGGGATACCTCCACTGGCCACTCCTCAGATGGCTGCTAGAAGTGCTTCCTGGGGCAGTGCTGCACAGTGTGACTGCCATTCAGTATCTCCACCCTCTGCATGGAGACACTGAACTTTACTCAGAGATGCATTGATTTAATGTATCTCTATAAGGGCTATGTTTGACTTGTGCTGGCTCTGCCCCTGAACAGCCTCCCTGACAGTCTCAGCCAATCCTATGGGAAAGCATTGTGATTGGCTCAGACCACCACTTCTGATGACTTCAGCCAAGGAGGCAGATCAGGGACATAGCCAGCAGCTGCAGACTTGAATACAAGTAAGAATTTACCATATTTAGGAAGGTAAGAGAGTGGGACAGTTGGGCTAGATGGAGGTTTTAACAGTGTAGTGTCATGAATGCATGTTTGTGTTCCTGACCCTATAGTGCTCCTTTAATGTATTATACAGATAATCCATAGAATGAAACATAAAATGATACATCTCTTTGGAAGCAGAGTTTAGAGGCCGTTGCCTCATATAGGTTTATATACTACAGTTAGAATTCAGTGCGAATTTCAAAGTTACGGCAAGAGTAGCTGAACTGATAGCATCGCTGACTTAGAGAATGTTTTCAGTTCGGCTATTTTAACCTTAAATTTGAATTCACTTTGAATTCTCACGTTAGTGAATAACCCTATATAGAATTAGTAGTTGATCTCCCAAGATTAGTTCTGCTCGGCACATAAAATGGGTGGGATTGCTCGGTAATGGGAGTTTAGTCATGCCGCGGTTACTGTCAGTGTACATGTCGGCCAATTTACTGGCGCACAGAATATTCATGGCTCTGTTTGGCACCCTCTCCTGGAAGGGGAGAGAGATCAGCCCAAGTTAATATCAGTCATGCCGTGGTTACTGTCGGTGTACACGTCGGCCAGGTTACTGGCGCACAGGATGTTCATGGCTCTGTTTGGCGCCCTCTCCTGAAAGGAGAGAGAGATCAGCCCAAGTTGATATCAGTCATGCCGCGGTTACTGTCGGTGTACACGTCGGCCAGGTTACTGACTCACAGAATGTTCATGGCCCTGTTTGGCGCCCTCTCCTGGAAGGGGAGAGAGATAAGTCCAAGTTGATATCAGTCATGCCGCGGTTACTGTCAGTGTACATGTCGGCCAATTTACTGGCGCACAGAATGTTCATGGCTCTGTTTGGCACCCTCTCCTGGAAGGGGAGAGAGATTAGTCCAAGTTAATATCAGTCATGCCGTGGTTACTGTCGGTGTACACGTCGGCCAGGTTACTGACGCACAGGATGTTCATGGCTCTGTTTGGCACCCTCTACTGGAAAGGGAGAGAGATTAGTCCAAGTTGATGTCAGCCATGCCGCGGTTGCTGTCGGTGTACACGTCGGTCAGGTTACTGGCGCACAGGATGTTCATGGCTCTGATTGGTGCTCTCTACTGGAAGGAGAGAGAGATCAGTCCAAGCTGATATCAGTCATGCCGCGGTTGCTGTCGGTGTACACGTCAGTCAGGTTACTGGCGCACAGGATGTTCATGGCTCGGTTTGGCGCCCTTTCCTGGAAGGAGAGAGAGATCAGTCCAAGTTAATATCAGTCATGCCGTGGTTACTGTCAGTGTACACGTCGGTCAGGTTACTGGCGCACAGAATGTTCATGGCTCTGATTGGAGCTCTCTACTGGAAGGAGAGATCGATCAATCTAAGTTGATGTCAGCCGCGACTGAGAATCCCAGTGTTGGTGTACAGATCATACCCCCTGCAGTTTCACTGCTCAATTCTCTGCCATTTAAGAGTTAAATCATTTTGTTTATACAGCCTTAGGCACACCTCCCTACGTGCGCCTTACACAGCCTTCCTAAACACTTCCTGTAGAGAGAGATTTAATGTTTAAACTACCTTTTATTTCAAATTCTGTTTAATCTAGAATTGCGTATCTCCTGCTCTGTTAATAGTTTGCTAGACCCTGCAGGAGCCTGTTAAAATGGCCTTGCACAATGTCTAAAGTAAGTTAACATCTGATTGAAAAAATGAAACCATTTTGTTAATGCAGGCTGTGTGAGTCACAGTCAGGGTAGGTGTGGCTAGGGCTGCATAAACAGAAATAACAGTAATTTAACTCCTAAATGGCAGATCATTGAGCAGTGAGACTGCAAGGGCATGAGCTATGCACCACAACTACTTCTTTAAGCTAAAGTTGTTTTGGTGACTATATTATATCCCTTTAACCCCTTAAGGACCAAACTTCTGGAATAAAAGGGAATCATGACATGTCACACATGTCATGGGCCCTTAAGGGGTTAAATCTGAAATTCACTTTGAAATCTCACTGTAGAATAGTAAATACCACTGCCTGTTTTGAGTCCATAAACCCCACCGCGTTTAACATAATATCGCTACATATTCTTTGGAAGAGAAGCTGATATCTTGACCTACACTGTGTGCTTTGCCTGGTTTCATTTCTTTTACATTATTTAGAAAATCCCAAATATGCCATCATTTACTGAACTGCGCCTTCTTCACGTGTCAAACTAAGTTCACTCTTGTTTCTTTCGTAATCTTGACCTTGGCCTGCGTTTGCCCCTCCCAAATCTGTCCGCAACCAAAGAACGAACGATCTCTCTCTCCCCCTCTCTCCCCCTCTCTCCCTCTCCTCCTCTCTCCCCCTCTCTCTCCCCCTCTCTCTCCCCCTCTCCTCCTCTCTCTCCCCCTCTTTTGATTGTCTGCTTTTCTGGCAGTTATATTTTAGTACATAGCTCCAGGTTTGTATTCTTAATTCACCTGGTTTGGCAAACGGTTTGACACAGCTTCTCGTATAACCCTGCTCCCCCACAAAGCAGGGAACACCCCCTGTTTTATAATGGGGTGCATGGACAGCTTTTAGGGATCTGATCAGCAAGATGTATCGTAAAGTCAGAATCTTACAGCATGAAAGGACTGATTGTCCTATACCTAACAGCACAGTATTGTTATTCTGGTAATTCCCCTTTAATTTACCTGCGGTTACGGTATGCGACCCTGCCTGCGTAACATTGTGTAACCTATGTAAATTCTGTTGGTTTAGACGACTTTCATCTTGTGCCCCGGGGCAGGTTTACTAGCGAGCCGTGAAACACGTGAACCCAACATCGGATTATGAACGCCAAAGAAGGTTATTCCAGCAGAATATTTATTCAAGAGTTATTTGGGGGAGAATGGGGACCAGCTTTATGGCTTCTCCGCATTAAATCGGTCACTAATATCGAGGCGAGGGTAAGACAGGTCATCGTGGTCCCGTGTTTAGAATATATTGAGACATTTCTCATCGCAGGGGATCCGAAGTCATCCATATAAACTTTTATTTTCTAACAAACCAATTGCTATGGTTAGTTGAATAATCCGATAATATGTTTTACCCTTTGTGGTAATGGGGACTGATCGGTTGTCACAGGTTCCGATGATGACTCTACTCCACAATTTGCCACTTGCTGGGACAGACTTTCCATAATCCACAGTAAGTGACGGACTACGCACTTGTTTTTGTTTGTTTGTTTTTTTGTAGCTGTCGTTTAGACATATACTTTTATCAGATTTATATGTCTTTAAGTGAGATACATTATAAATATACATTATACATTATAAAATAGATCGAATTAACTTGAATGATCCCTTTAAACTAGAAGAACACACGCGTGACGTTACAAACGGCGTTTCTCTCCGAGCGGCACAATGTAACCACAGCTCTCCGTTATCACTTCCTGGATGCAACATGTGGACTGGTACTTCAAGAGTTAAAACGGTTTACCATCATCTGTACGAGACCAAAAAATGAACCGGGTTTTGACAAACGCCTCCAGGAGCCCAATTCTTTTTCTATAATAGGCCTTTTTTGTACCTTTTATTTTATTCCCTAAATCAGGAAGGTTTTCCACTATAAATGTGAGATGGATTGGCACCTAACGGTTGGCAAATAAGCAAAAAGAAATTTAATGTGAAGAAAATAATAAAATAACTCCCTTATCTCTTAGAAGCATGGAGGAAAGAAACTGCATTAGGTTTCTATGGAAACCAGCGGAAAAATGAACGAACTGTAATTGGGGGAAAAAAATGAGGTTGCAATGTAAGCCAACGCCAGAGGAAAATACGTGAAATTGACGTCAGCGCAATCTGTATACAGAAACGAGTCCTGCTTCCCAACATTCCCCTATTAATAGAAAATTAGCGGGAGACATTTAAACAGCCGTTAGAATTCACTAACCGAACACCATACATGGCGGGTAACCCCTCTCCGGGTCTGTATTCATATTTTGAAAAAGATAAAGGATATTTCTACCATTTTTCTACCCGTTTCCAATTGTGGCTCCTATGAATTGAAGACAGCAAAGAGCGCTCAATCCTTTCAGAGAGAATGTCAGGTTTATTCGCTGATCTAAACAAATCGGTGAAAACCAACAAGGGAATCACACATTTTTGGCAAGTTGGAAACATTTTAGACTTTCTCTCAATGGTTATATAGATACGTTCCCTAGATTCTTCTCCATACTCCAGTTTCCCTGTTTATGACTATTTGTGTAATTAGTGGGTAGATGCGGCAATTTGTCTGAAGTTTTAGTAAGACACCAGGTTTTTGCAGTTAAAATGTACAAAAATAATCTACATGTAAAAAATGACAGGAAAATCAAAGTTTAGGGTTTGAGAAATGGAGGATGTTAATTATCCTTAAATATTTTGCTGAATAAAACATTTATTTGACAGCACAGCCAGGGCCTTTCTGCATATTAACATTTCTCAAGGCCATAAAGTATAACTGCACGAGTGTTTTTACTCTTAATTGCAAGATTGTCTCTGTTTCCCTAAAAAGTCTGCTGGTTGGACGCATGAGCGATTCAACGTTGAAGACAAAATGGAATGAACGATAATAAGCAAAACATGCGCAGCAGATGCAGTTTTATGGAACCAGATGATAGTTGGAATTTCATGCCGTGCCTGTTTATAACTGTTTTTTGTTTTTTTGTGGCTGTTACTAGAGTCCCAGTTGTAACGGTTCCCCTGCGCTCTGCTTTGTGGAGACTGTCACATCGCACTGTCAGGGTAACTCGGGATGCCTCGGGTGCCGCTGAGTCATATCCTCATCAAACCGTGATTAATGAATTCTTTCGCTCTGACTCCTCAGTATAATGAAAGTATTTCTCTTCCGTTCAGTGAAGAAATAAACAAATTGATGTGGAGCCTTGCGACTCCCAGATTTTGAGTTAAATAATGCATCATTTTTCAGATTCTTCCTGTGAATTATCTCCTGATAGGAATCTGCATGCCGTGTCCCCACTCTACAGCCAGCGTGCAAAAACATTGCTGGGTGGAAAACAGTTTTAATAAATGGGTTTGGTTTCCAGAAACATAGTTGCTACATGTATCTGTGTAAAGTACCAAGCGTCTGGTACCAACTCAATGGACCCCCTATACCCCAGTGCTGTGTCCAGCAGTGGTAGGAGGTGTATCCTGGAGGGTGCGCTTTATTTACTAAACAGTAAATTCAGAAATGTGACTTGGAAAATGTGTGACAAAACTGCTAAGTTGGGATATTTTATCTGATTTATTAGAGAATTGTTTAGTAGAGATTTATTACCCTTCTGTTTAAGTGTAGAACCTATTATTTATCTCGTCAGCAGAGCTAACTATTTAGTCAACATCCCAGTGATTTATCTTCTGGAATGCGAGTTCTGCTCCCCTGGGTGCAAGTTCCCCCACCACCTCCACACTGTCCTGGGTTCCGGTTCCGGCTCCCCCACAATTTCTTTGGTGCAAAGTCTCCCACCACCTTTCCTGGGTTCCAGGTCTCTCTTGCTACTCTGGGTCTCAGATTTCCCCCTTCCTGGGATTGTTTATCAATCTCTGTACATGGTGCCAGCTCCCCCCCATCTTCTGGGTGCCAGTCTCCCCCCCATCTCCTGGGTGCTGATCCCCTTCTTTGATTTCCCTCTCACCCTATTCATTAACACACCATATCCCTGTAAGCCTCTTTTAGTCTATTTCCCACTTCCGAAAAGCATTGTTCTCCAAATAATTCCCGTTCTATACATTGCTACAAAGCTGTGGGCAGAGATTCCCATAAACATTATTACAGTGCCCACATTGAACAAAGGCCTTCATTATCACTGGATGAACACAGCGCCGATACAGTAACAGTTTCCTGGTCCGTGGCAGTCCAAGTTAAACGCTCTGTTACATTGTTTTGTTATACAAGAGGTTTCATCCTTGTGTTTGTTTTTCATTAAATGTTTTAGCAGTTCTGCTGTCCTTTATTTTCCTTCCCACATAATTCCTATGTACGGTTTGTCCTTGATAAGAAAATTGCCTGGAAAGTAAAACCACTGACAGATTATCAAAATGGCTGGCAAACAGTCCGTCTCACTCAAAATTAATTTTAACGGCTTATTTACTAAGCTGGTGATCATTTTCAATTGACTCGGGTTTGGGAAGCTCTAGCCCAAAAAAGTTTATGCAAACACAGAGGACAGACAATAACTCAAGTCCCCACTCGGGTCTCACACAGGTTTCCGCTTGTGCCATTAAAGAGCGAACCTTCGCCAATTGCAGATTGATAAACAAGGTTCATTTATAGGAGTGTCAGTTTCTATTAAAATCTGTACTTATTGTAAAATTAAAAAAGGAAACACATTCTTCACATGGAAAGTACTTCAGCGAGGTAAAATGCTTCAGGGGTCTGGAGTGTCCCCTAAAATTTAGGGTTGTGACTGGGAGTGTGGAGAAATGTCACCTGACTTACCAATAACAATTTTAAGGAACTAAACTGTATTTTAGAATAACTCTGTATCTTATTTACACTGATTTCCAAACACATTTATTGTAGTTTAAAGACACATTACTGGGAGTATTATTACTGTGGAGCTCTGTTATACACTCAGACACATTACTGGGAGTATTATTGCTGTGGAGCTCTGTTATACACTCAGACACATTACTGGGAGTATTATTGCTGTGGAGCTCTGTTATACACTCAGACACATTACTGGGAGTATTATTGCTGTGGAGCTCTGTTATGCACTCAGACACATTACTGGGAGTATTTTTGCTGTGGAGCTCTGTTATACACTCAGACACATTACTGGGAGTATTATTGCTGTGGGGCTCTGTTAATACACTCAGGCACATTACTGGGAGTAGTATTGCTGTGGAGCTCTGTTATACACTCAGACACATTACTGGGAGTATTATTGCTGTGGAGCTCTGTTATACACTCAGACACATTACTGGGAGTATTATTGCTGTGGAGCTCTGTTATACACTCAGATACATTACTGGGAGTATTATTGCTGTGGAGCTCTGTTATACACTCAGATACATTACTGGGAGTATTATTGCTGTGGAGCTCTGTTATACACTCAGACACATTACTGGGAGTATTATTACTGTGGAGCTCTGTTATACACTCAGACACAATACTGGGAGTATTATTGCTGTGGAGCTCTGTTATACACTCAGACACATTACTGGGAGTATTATTGCTGTGGAGCTCTGTTATACACTCAGGCACATTACTAGGAGTATTATAGCTGTGGAGCTCTGTTATACACTCAGACACATTACTGGGAGTATTATAGCTGTGGAGCTCTGTTATACACACAGACACATTACTGGGAGTATTATTACTGTGGCGCTCTGTTATACACACAGACACATTACTGGGAGTATTATAGCTGTGGAGCTCTGTTATACGATTGTGTAGTTGGGGTTAGTGGATTCCCAGGCTGTTAGTTTAGGACCCTGAAGTAAAGGATTGAATTGCAAATACAAGGGGGGAAGACACATGGTGCGGGCAAATGGAAACCCAATCCCTCCCACCCCACCATCACTGCACGGCTTGGCAGGTACACACATTAATAGTGCACATATGGTTTTAATTTATGCTGGACTTGTTACGTCTCCACCATTAATCGGGTCTGTACACCAACACCGGAAAGCACAGAATTGATCACCTCCCATCATTCTCTGGCTGGCTGAAGGTGATGGTAGTTTTAGAAAATTATTTTTTTCAATTTTTTTTTTAGTTTTTAAGATCAAGCTTAAAGGCCTTCAGTGTCGGGAAATTAAATACAGCGAGAGACCATTCATTTTGAATGCCTGAATTTGTTTTCCTCCAGCAGCATATGGCAAGCAGCAGCGCTCAGAATTCATACGCGCCTTATTGACAATTTTATAAAATGTGACTTTACCACCAGCCTTCAGTAATTCCAAAATGAAGCTCTTCCAAGATGATGTGGCGCTGCGCAGCCATGGTGCTTGTATAGCAGACTACATGTGGGTGTTGTTTGCCGTCTCTGATAATGTGGATCAATACGGGGCAGTGAGAAGGTCGATGTTGGTTGTCTGGGCAGCTTAAAAAGTTTGTTTGTACATTATTTAAACCCATCACTTTCTGATCAAATTGGTATTATTTATTCTTTTTATTATCACAGAGCATGCGGATGATATTTATTCAGCGCTGTGGGGATAGACGCCTGTGAAACATTCTAGATGGAGTCCTGTTCAGGTCACAGTGACTATCACCAGTCTGCCATTTTAACACTTTACCGATTTGGGTTCGTTTATTGGTTTTCTTTAGGTTTAACCCATTCAGTACTTTGCTTACCCTGAATTGTGGAAAGGGTTACTGTGAGGTATGTAAGTGGTGGAGTGGGGTATTTGGGGTAGGGCATGGGAGGGATATTTCGCGCTGTCCCACACATGCCGCTTGTCACACTACACGGACTGATGTAAAGGATCGGTTTATAGTGCAGGAATTCTGTGAGTTAATTAAACCCGGGCGAATACAGTGTGTCAATGTTCTACTTGCAGGATTCGTACATTTTTGGGCTGAAGACAAAATCTAAATGTAGAAAGTGTTTTCCTTTGATGCTCGTGATGTGATACTTTCAGTGCCACCTCCCCGCTGTGTTATCCCAAGGCCCAGTCTAACAGGACATCCGATCACCCCTCCGAATCAGGCAGCTGATACATTTATTGGACTCTGAGCCATAGAATGCAATCTGTGCAGCCAAATCCGGCCTCAAAGTATTGCAACCCTACCTCCAGTAAAGGACTAGTGATTAGAAACCAAGTTATCCATTTATTGCACCTGGGGAGATTGAAAGAAAACCCCAAAACCTGAAGCCATCGTCCATGCTTTGCCTGTCTTTTATGTTTCAAATGCAGTTAATGATCTCTTTGTAAAAGACGATCCTAAAATATCGCTAGTAAGTAGAGCGGTTTATTATAAACACACAGAATGGCAAATGCAAAAAAAACAACCTGTAAATGTCAAACTTGATTTCTTTTTTTTCAATGTGACAATGGTATTCACGGTTATTTGTGAGTCATGGATATTGGTGCGAAGTAACGCCTGGGTGGCTTGGTGTGATGGTAAATGGCTGTGTAAGTGTGTGAGGATATTAAGGACGCCCATACCTGTTCCAGTGTGGCGTGACTTGACTTCATTACATTATTAACCCTTTCCTACCAGCATTCGAGTGCTTGCAATGTGCGTATTGAGCCCAGATATTCCTGTTAGATATTCCCGTTTTAAAAACGGATTTCTTGATTTATTTTAAGGCTTCGTATATGGAATTCTCAATGTTCGTTGTGTTTCTTTCCTCGCAGAGCGCCCTTGACATCGGTTTTTCCTGTGGAGTACTGCATGTGACATGACGCTTGAGGATTGCAACGTATGGAAATCAGCCACTCATTGAGTTCGAAATGGAGCTGAAAGTATGGGTGGACGGCGTGCAAAGAATAGTTTGTGGCGTTACCGAAGTTACAACGTGTCAAGAAGTGGTGATCGCCCTAGCACAGGCTATCGGTGGGTATGAATCACAAACGCACTAATTAATTAACGCAGGCACGCCCACAGCTGATATATTAAAAACAAAATGGAGAAAAAACTTCAAAGTATTTAAAGATTCTAAGGTGGAGTTGGCGTGTACTTTTTTAATGACCCTTGATTTATTTATTTTTCTAATTTGTTTCCCTTGAAGAATTGAGCAATTTTAATACAGTGAGCGTTTGTGTGAAGATAAAATGTCATTATGTACTATTTGCGATTATTATTTATATTATATATAAATTGTTATTAATTATATTGTTATTATTTATATAGCGCCAACAAATTCCGCAGCGCTTTACAATGGGTGGACGAACAAACATGTAGTTGTAACCAGACAAGTTGGACACACAGTAACAGAGGGATTGAGGGCCTGCTCAGTGAGTTTACATGTTAGAGGGAGTGGAGTATAGTGACACAGTAACAGAGGGATTGAGGGCCCTGCTCAGTGAGCTTACATGCTAGAGGGAGTGGGGTATAGTGACACAGTAACAGGGATTGAGGGTCCTGCTCAGTGAGTTTACATGTTAGAGGGAGTGGGGTATAGTGACACAGTAACAGAGGGATTGAGGGCCCTGCTCAGTGAGTTTACATTTTAGAGGGAGTGGGGTATAGTGACAGTAACAGAGGGATTGAGGGCCCTGCTCAGTGAGTTTACATGTTAGAGGGAGTGCGGTATAGTGACACAGTAACAGAGGGATTGAGGGCCCTGCTCAGTGAGTTTACATGCTAGAGGGAGTGGGGTATAGTGACACAGTAACAGAGGGATTGAGAGCCCTGCTCAGTGAGTTTACATGCTAGAGGGAGTGGGGTATAGTCACACAGTAACAGAGGGATTGAGGGCCCTGCTCAGTGAGTTTACATGTTAGAGGGAGTGGGGTATAGTGACCGTAACAGAGGGGTAGAGGGCCATGCTCAGTGAGCTTACATGTTAGAGGGAGTGGGGTGTAGTGACACAGTAACAGAGGGATTGAGAGCCCTGCTCAGTGAGTTTACATGTTAGAGGGAGTGGGTTATAGTGACACAGTAACAGAGGGATTGAGGGCCCTGCTCAGTGAGTTTACATGTTAGAGAGAGTGGGGTATAGTGACAGTAACAGAGGGGTAGAGGGCCCTGCTCAGTGAGCTTACATGCTAGAGGGAGTGGGGTGTAGTGACACAGTAACAGAGGGATTGAGAGCCCTGCTCAGTGAGTTTACATGTTAGAGGGAGTGGGGTATAGTGACACAGTAACAGAGGGATTGAGGGCCTGCTCAGTGAGTTTACATGTTAGAGGGAGTGGGGTATAGTGACACAGTAACAGAGGGATTGAGGGCCTGCTCAGTGTGTTTACATGTTAGAGGGAGTGGGGTATAGCGACACAGTAACAGATGGATTGAGGGCCCTGCTCAGTGAGTTTACATGTTAGAGGGAGTGGGGTATAGTGACATTAACAGAGGGATTGAGGGCCCAGCTCAGTGAGTTTACATGTTAGAGGGAGTGGGGTATAGTGACACAGTAACAGAGGGATTGAGGGCCCTGCTCAGTGAGTTTACATGTTAGAGAGAGTGGGGTATAGTGACAGTAACAGAGGGGTAGAGGGCCCTGCTCAGTGAGCTTACATGCTAGAGGGAGTGGGGTGTAGTGACACAGTAACAGAGGGATTGAGAGCCCTGCTCAGTGAGTTTACATGTTAGAGGGAGTGGGGTATAGTGACACAGTAACAGAGGGATTGAGGGCCTGCTCAGTGAGTTTACATGTTAGAGGGAGTGGGGTATAGTGACACAGTAACAGAGGGATTGAGGGCCTGCTCAGTGAGTTTACATGTTAGAGGGAGTGGGGTATAGTGACACAGTAACAGAGGGATTGAGGGCCCAGCTCAGTGAGTTTACATGTTAGAGGGAGTGGGGTATAGTGACACAGTAACAGAGGGATTGAGGCCCTGCTCAGTGAGTTTACATGTTAGAGGGGGTGGGGTATAGTGACACAGTAACAGAGGGATTGAGGGCCCTGCTCAGTGAGTTTACATGTTAGAGGGAGTGGGGTATAGTGACATTAACAGAGGGATTGAGGGCCCTGCTCAGTGAGTTTACATGTTAGAGGGAGTGGGGTATAGTGACACAGTAACAGAGGGATTGAGAGCCCTGCTCAGTGAGTTTACATGTTAGAGGGAGTGGGGTATAGTGACACAGTAACAGAGGGATTGAGGGCCTGCTCAGTGAGTTTACATGTTAGAGGGAGTGGGGGTATAGTGACACAGTGACAGAGGGATTGAGGCCCTGCTCAGTGAGTTTACATGTTAGAGGGAGTGGGGTATAGTGACATTAACAGAGGGATTGAGGGCCCAGCTCAGTGAGTTTACATGTTAGAGGGAGTGGGGTATAGTGACACAGTAACAGAGGGATTGAGGGCCCTGCTCAGTGAGTTTACATGTTAGAGAGAGTGGGGTATAGTGACAGTAACAGAGGGGTAGAGGGCCCTGCTCAGTGAGCTTACATGCTAGAGGGAGTGGGGTGTAGTGACACAGTAACAGAGGGATTGAGAGCCCTGCTCAGTGAGTTTACATGTTAGAGGGAGTGGGGTATAGTGACACAGTAACAGAGGGATTGAGGGCCTGCTCAGTGAGTTTACATGTTAGAGGGAGTGGGGTATAGTGACACAGTAACAGAGGGATTGAGGGCCTGCTCAGTGAGTTTACATGTTAGAGGGAGTGGGGTATAGTGACACAGTAACAGAGGGATTGAGGGCCCAGCTCAGTGAGTTTACATGTTAGAGGGAGTGGGGTATAGTGACACAGTAACAGAGGGATTGAGGGCCCTGCTCAGTGAGTTTACATGTTAGAGGGAGTGGGGTATAGTGACACAGTAACAGAGGGATTGAGAGCCCTGCTCAGTGAGTTTACATGTTAGAGGGAGTGGGGTATAGTGACACAGTAACAGAGGGATTGAGGGCCCAGCTCAGTGAGTTTACATGTTAGAGGGAGTGGGGTATAGTGACACAGTAACAGAGGGATTGAGGCCCTGCTCAGTGAGTTTACATGTTAGAGGGGGTGGGGTATAGTGACACAGTAACAGAGAGATTGAGGGCCCTGCTCAGTGAGTTTACATGTTAGAGGGAGTGGGGTATAGTGACATTAACAGAGGGATTGAGGGCCCTGCTCAGTGAGTTTACATGTTAGAGGGAGTGGGGTATAGTGACACAGTAACAGAGGGATTGAGAGCCCTGCTCAGTGAGTTTACATGTTAGAGGGAGTGGGGTATAGTGACACAGTAACAGAGGGATTGAGGGCCTGCTCAGTGAGTTTACATGTTAGAGGGAGTGGGGTATAGTGACACAGTGACAGAGGGATTGAGGCCCTGCTCAGTGAGTTTACATGTTAGAGGGAGTGGGGTATAGTGACACAGTAACAGAGGGATTGAGGGCCTTCTCAGTGAGTTTACATGTTAGAGGGAGTGGGGTATAGTGACAGTAACAGAGGGATTGAGGGCCCTGCTCAATGAGCTTACATGCTAGAGGGAGTGGGGTATAGTGACACAGTAACAGAGGGATTGAGGCCCTGCTCAGTGAGTTTACATGCTAGAGGGAGTGGGGTACAGTGACAGTAACAGAGGGGTAGAGGGCCCTGCTCAGTGAGTTTACATGTTAGAGGGAGTGGGGTATAGTGACACAGTAACAGAGGGGTTGAGGGCCCTGCTCAGTGAGTTTACATGTTAGAGGGAGTGGGGTATAGTGACATTAACAGAGGAATTGAGGGCCCAGCTCAGTGAGTTTACATGTTAGAGGGAGTGGGGTATAGTGACACAGTAACAGAGGGATTGAGGGCCCTGCTCAGTGAGTTTACATGTTAGAGAGAGTGGGGTATAGTGACAGTAACAGAGGGGTAGAGGGCCCTGCTCAGTGAGCTTACATGTTAGAGGGAGTGGGGTATAGTGACACAGTAACAGAGGGATTGAGGGCCTGCTCAGTGAGTTTACATGTTAGAGGGAGTGGGGTATAGTGACAGTAACAGAGGGATTGAGGGCCCTGCTCAATGAGCTTACATGCTAGAGGGAGTGGGGTATAGTGACACAGTAACAGAGGGATTGAGGCCCTGCTCAGTGAGTTTACATGCTAGAGGGAGTGGGGTACAGTGACAGTAACAGAGGGGTAGAGGGCCCTGCTCAGTGAGTTTACATGTTAGAGGGAGTGGGGTATAGTGACACAGTAACAGAGGGGTTGAGGGCCCTGCTCAGTGAGTTTACATGCTAGAGGGAGTGGGGTATAGTGACAGTAACAGAGGGATTGAGGGCCCTGCTCAGTGAGTTTACATGTTAGAGGGAGTGGGGTATAGTGACACAGTAACAGGGATTGAGGGCCCTGCTCAGTGAGTTTACATGTTAGAGGGAGTGGGGTATAGTGACAGTAACAGAGGGATTGAGGGCCCTGCTCAGTGAGTTTACATGTTAGAGGGAGTGGGGTATAGTGACACAGTAACAGAGGGATTGAGGGCCCTGCTCAGTGAGTTTACATGTTAGAGGGAGTGGGGTATAGTGACACAGTAACAGAGGGATTGAGGGCCCTGCTCAGTGAGTTTACATGTTAGAGGGAGTGGGGTATAGTGACACAGTAACAGAGGGATTGAGGGCCCTGCTCAGTGAGTTTACATGTTAGAGGGAGTGCGGTATAGTGACACAGTAACAGAGGGATTGAGGGCCCTGCTCAGTGAGTTTACATGTTAGAGGGAGTGGGGTATTGTGACACAGTAACAGAGGGATTGAGGGCCTGCTCAGTGAGTTTACATGCTAGAGGGAGTGGGGTATAGTCACACAGTAACAGAGGGATTGAGGGCCCTGCTCAGTGAGTTTACATGTTAGAGGGAGTGGGGTATAGTGACACAGTAACAGAGGGATTGAGAGCCCTGCTCAGTGAGTTTACATGCTAGAGGGAGTGGGGTATAGTCACACAGTAACAGAGGGATTGAGGGCCCTGCTCAGTGAGTTTACATGTTAGAGGGAGTGGGGTATAGTGACCGTAACAGAGGGGTAGAGGGCCATGCTCAGTGAGCTTACATGCTAGAGGGAGTGGGGTGTAGTGACACAGTAACAGAGGGATTGAGAGCCCTGCTCAGTGAGTTTACATGTTAGAGGGAGTGGGTTATAGTGACACAGTAACAGAGGGATTGAGGGCCCTGCTCAGTGAGTTTACATGTTAGAGAGAGTGGGGTATAGTGACAGTAACAGAGGGGTAGAGGGCCCTGCTCAGTGAGCTTACATGCTAGAGGGAGTGGGGTGTAGTGACACAGTAACAGAGGGATTGAGAGCCCTGCTCAGTGAGTTTACATGTTAGAGGGAGTGGGGTATAGTGACACAGTAACAGAGGGATTGAGGGCCTGCTCAGTGAGTTTACATGTTAGAGGGAGTGGGGTATAGTGACACAGTAACAGAGGGATTGAGGGCCTGCTCAGTGAGTTTACATGTTAGAGGGAGTGGGGTATAGTGACACAGTAACAGAGGGATTGAGGGCCTGCTCAGTGAGTTTACATGTTAGAAGTAACAGAGGGATTGAGGGCCCAGCTCAGTGAGTTTACATGTTAGAGGGAGTGGGGTATAGTGACACAGTAACAGAGGGATTGAGGCCCTGCTCAGTGAGTTTACATGTTAGAGGGAGTGGGGTATAGTGACACAGTAACAGATGGATTGAGGGCCCTGCTCAGTGAGTTTACATGTTAGAGGGAGTGGTGTATAGTGACATTAACAGAGGGATTGAGGGCCCAGCTCAGTGAGTTTACATGTTAGAGGGAGTGGGGTATAGTGACACAGTAACAGAGGGATTGAGGGCCCTGCTCAGTGAGTTTACATGTTAGAGAGAGTGGGGTATAGTGACAGTAACAGAGGGGTAGAGGGCCCTGCTCAGTGAGCTTACATGCTAGAGGGAGTGGGGTGTAGTGACACAGTAACAGAGGGATTGAGAGCCCTGCTCAGTGAGTTTACATGTTAGAGGGAGTGGGGTATAGTGACACAGTAACAGAGGGATTGAGGGCCTGCTCAGTGAGTTTACATGTTAGAGGGAGTGGGGTATAGTGACACAGTAACAGAGGGATTGAGGGCCTGCTCAGTGAGTTTACATGTTAGAGGGAGTGGGGTATAGTGACACAGTAACAGAGGGATTGAGGGCCCAGCTCAGTGAGTTTACATGTTAGAGGGGGTGGGGTATAGTGACACAGTAACAGAGGGATTGAGGGCCCTGCTCAGTGAGTTTACATGTTAGAGGGAGTGGGGTATAGTGACATTAACAGAGGGATTGAGGGCCCTGCTCAGTGAGTTTACATGTTAGAGGGAGTGGGGTATAGTGACACAGTAACAGAGGGATTGAGAGCCCTGCTCAGTGAGTTTATATGTTAGAGGGAGTGGGGTATAGTGACACAGTAACAGAGGGATTGAGGGCCTGCTCAGTGAGTTTACATGTTAGAGGGAGTGGGGGTATAGTGACACAGTAACAGAGGGATTGAGGCCCTGCTCAGTGAGTTTACATGTTAGAGGGAGTGGGGTATAGTGACACAGTAACAGAGGGATTGAGGGCCCTGCTCAATGAGCTTACATGCTAGAGGGTGTGGGGTATAGTGACACAGTAACAGAGGTATTGAGGCCCTGCTCAGTGAGTTTACATGCTAGAGGGAGTGGGGTACAGTGACAGTAACAGAGGGGTAGAGGGCCCTGCTCAGTGAGTTTACATGTTAGAGGGAGTGGGGTATAGTGACACAGTAACAGAGGGGTTGAGGGCCCTGCTCAGTGAGTTTACATGCTAGAGGGAGTGGGGTATAGTGACACAGTAACAGAGGGGTTGAGGGCCCTGCTCAGTGAGTTTACATGCTAGAGGGAGTGGGGTATAGTGACAGTAACAGAGGGATTGAGGGTCCTGCTCAGTGAGTTTACATGTTAGAGGGAGTGGGGTATAGTGACACAGTAACAGAGGGATTGAGGGCCCTGCTCAGTGAGTTTACATGTTAGAGGGAGTGGGGTATAGTGACAGTAACAGAGGGATTGAGGGCCCTGCTCAGTGAGTTTACATGTTAGAGGGAGTGGGGTATAGTGACACAGTAACAGAGGGATTGAGGGCCCTGCTCAGTGAGTTTACATGTTAGAGGGAGTGCGGTATAGTGACAATGTAACAGAGGGATTGAGGGCCCTGCTCAGTGAGTTTACATGTTAGAGGGAGTGGGGTATTGTGACACAGTAACAGAGGGATTGAGGGCCCTGCTCAGTGAGTTTACATGTTAGAGAGAGTGGGGTATAGTGACAGTAACAGAGGGATTGAGGGCCTGCTCAGTGAGTTTACATGCTAGAGGGAGTGGGGTATAGTGACACAGTAACAGAGGGATTGAGAGCCCTGCTCAGTGAGTTTACATGCTAGAGGGAGTGGGGTATAGTCACACAGTAACAGAGGGATTGAGGGCCCTGCTCAGTGAGTTTACATGTTAGAGGGAGTGGGGTATAGTGACAGTAACAGAGGGGTAGAGGGCCCTGCTCAGTGAGCTTACATGCTAGAGGGAGTGGGGTGTAGTGACACAGTAACAGAGGGATTGAGAGCCCTGCTCAGAGAGTTTACATGTTAGAGGGAGTGGGGTATAGTGACACAGTAACAGAGGGATTGAGGGCCTGCTCAGTGAGTTTACATGTTAGAGGTAGTGGGGTATAGTGACACAGTAACTGAGGGATTGAGGGCCTGCTCAGTGAGTTTACATGTTAGAAGTAACAGAGGGATTGAGGGCCCAGCTCAGTGAGTTTACATATTAGAGGGAGTGGGGTATAGTGACACAGTAACAGAGGGATTGAGGGCCCAGCTCAGTGAGTTTACATGTTAGAGGGAGTGGGGTATAGTGACACAGTAACAGAGGGATTGAGGGCCCAGCTCAGTGAGTTTACATGTTAGAGGGGGTGGGGTATAGTGACACAGTAACAGAGGGATTGAGGGCCCTGCTCAGTGAGTTTACATGTTAGAGGGAGTGGGGTGTAGTGACACAGTAACAGAGGGATTGAGAGCCCTGCTCAGTGAGTTTACATGTTAGAGGGAGTGGGGTATAGTGACACAGTAACAGAGGGATTAAGGGCCCTGCTCAGTGAGTTTACATGTTAGAGGGGGTGGGGTATAGTGACACAGTAACAGAGGGATTGAGGGCCCTGCTCAGTGAGTTTACATGTTAGAGGAAGTGGGGTATAGTGACACAGTAACAGAGGGATTGAGAGCCCTGCTCAGTGAGTTTACATGTTAGAGGGAGTGGGGTATAGTGACACAGTAACAGAGGGATTGAGGGCCTGCTCAGTGAGTTTACATGTTAGAGGGAGTGGGGGTATAGTGACACAGTAACAGAGGGATTGAGGCCCTGCTCAGTGAGTTTACATGTTAGAGGGAGTGGGGTATAGTGACACAGTAACAGAGGGATTGAGGGCCTGCTCAGTGAGTTTACATGTTAGAGGGAGTGGGGTATAGTGACAGTAACAGAGGGATTGAGGGCCCTGCTCAGTGAGTTTACATGTTAGAGGGAGTGGGGGTATAGTGACACAGTAACAGAGGGATTGAGGCCCTGCTCAGTGAGTTTACATGTTAGAGAGAGTGGGGTATAGTGACAGTAACAGAGGGGTAGAGGGCCCTGCTCAGTGAGCTTACATGCTAGAGGGAGTGGGGTGTAGTGACACAGTAACAGAGGGATTGAGAGCCCTGCTCAGTGAGTTTACATGTTAGAGGGAGTGGGGTATAGTGACACAGTAACAGAGGGATTGAGGGCCCTGCTCAATGAGCTTACATGCTAGAGGGAGTGGGGTATAGTGACACAGTAACAGAGGGATTGAGGCCCTGCTCAGTGAGTTTACATGCTAGAGGGAGTGGGGTACAGTGACAGTAACAGAGGGGTAGAGGGCCCTGCTCAGTGAGTTTACATGTTAGAGGGAGTGGGGTATAGTGACACAGTAACAGAGGGGTTGAGGGCCCTGCTCAGTGAGTTTACATGTTAGAGGGAGTGGGGTATAGTGACATTAACAGAGGGATTGAGGGCCCAGCTCAGTGAGTTTACATGTTAGAGGGAGTGGGGTATAGTGACACAGTAACAGAGGGATTGAGGGCCCTGCTCAGTGAGTTTACATGTTAGAGAGAGTGGGGTATAGTGACAGTAACAGAGGGGTAGAGGGCCCTGCTCAGTGAGCTTACATGTTAGAGGGAGTGGGGTATAGTGACACAGTAACAGAGGGATTTAGGGCCTGCTCAGTGAGTTTACATGTTAGAGGGAGTGGGGTATAGTGACAGTAACAGAGGGATTGAGGGCCCTGCTCAATGAGCTTACATGCTAGAG